>NC_068989.1:16892929-16913892 GCF_001194135.2 Octopus bimaculoides
TTTGGCAGAGTTTCTACAGCTGGATGCCCTTCCTAATGCCAACCACTCCGAGAGTGTAGTGGGTGCTTTTATGTGCCACCGGCACGAATGCCAGTCAGGCGGTACTGGCAACGACCACGTTCAAAATGGTGTATTTTACGTGCCACCTGCACAAGAGCCAGTCCAGCAGCACTGGCAACGATCTTGCTCGAAAGTCTTTACACGTACCACTGGCACAAGTGCCAGAAAGGCGACGCTGGGCACAGGTGCCATCACGTTTTCGCTTTCCAGAATTTAAAATTGAATATCTTTTCTTTCAAGTCATGATTAAAGTTGCTTTAACACTTCCAGAAATATTTCTTTCAGCAGAAACAGTATCCAAAGCCTTTAAAGGGAAAAATCTAGTTATTTAATGTATGCAAATTGGCAATTGTTGTGTGTGAAAATTTAATCATCATTTCTTTTGCATCATTTTGAGGAGTGTTTGGAGCAATAAAGTACTAAATTCAGGAGTAATGCCCTAACATCCTGGATTCTACAGTCTAAAGATGGCTTGGTTTGGGTTACATCTCTAAATGAGCTTGGAAGCTAATCAATTCCTTGTCAGCATGCATTTGAAATGTATACCAACAGTAAAATACATAATGAAAAGTGGGGTCATAGCATTCATATTGTAGTATTGCATGTTTTATGTTTTACATGCTATTTCACATGATTTAACCTCATGGCTATGGCATATTAAATATGGTTTTTATATTGATCTTTTGGAAGTAAGAAATCGCTTGAGCCCACACCTTAGGATAAATACTTTATTATATGTCTTGAACCATATCAGGACAATTCCCCCTGGCAACAACTAGCCCCTAGGACAATTACCCCCTCTGCAATATATTATGAAGTTTTAAATAATCTGTTGTCCTTGGTGGGTAGACTCATCTTAGTACAAGTACTCAAGAGATTCTTTACACTGCTATTTATTCACAAAGCAATAATAGGACATTGAGTACAATGAAAAGTAGGTTGGGAATAAATACCTCTATTGAGGTGTAAGTGATTGAGATATAACAGTTCTCTCTTATAAACTGATGTTTATCAGAGTGAACTGTTAGAGGAGGGTGCAAATTTAATTGTGACAGACTAATTCTATGCTACTATCAGTTAAGCATAAGGCATGCATTATATACAACAATGATCTATTTTAACCCACTCCTATTTCAGTACCTAGGGTGTTCAACTGATGTTAGTGCTTTATATATAGGGTGTCCACAAGGTCTGGGTACAGGGTGTAAATAAAATCATAATATAAACAATTAAATATAAGAAATAATAATTTCTTAATGAATGTATTAATCCCCATGTACCCAGACTTTGTGGACACCCTGTATGACATATATATTAGAGGAAAAAGGACAACAAAAACGAAGGCAGGATGAGTGTCTCAAGTAATTTAGAATATTTAATTAGAGTAAGGTGAATTTGAGGTAATTAATTCAATTATTGGATGTCTTACAGTTGTTTCTGGAATATCCCAAGTGATAGGTTAGCATCTCCATACACTGCGTATTCCATCATCAGAGACAAAGTGAGTATGTATGGATACCCAGTGTATGGAGATGCTAACCTATCACCTAGGATATCCCAGAAACAATTGTAATACATCCAATAATTAATTACCTCAAATTCACCTTACTTGAATTATTCTAAATGACTTGAGATACTTGTCCTGCCTTGGTTTTTATTGTCCTTTTCCCTTAATAAATACCTCTTAACAAGGAAGCCTGCTATGGATCCCCAGCTCCAACCTCAGCTGTGAACTTGGAACCTAACAAATGACCAATTATAGCATTTACACAGCGTACCTATTCGTTTAGATTACCAGTGAACTAAACCCCTCATTCTTTATATATATATATATATGTAATACAAATAATGTGAGTATATGCATATATACGTACATGTGTGTACATACCTACATCTACATGTATATATAGATGCATATCTGGGTACAGGACGTAACAAAATAACGTGGACAAAATGAAAAACAGAGTACAGAAAACACACATAACATAGAAAACATTTCATTCATCAGCTGCCACCATTCTAAAACTAAGTATTTCGAAGAGTTAGGGCAATACATGTGCACATACACACACTAGAGTGTTACCAGTCATATGGCAGGTAATTTTGCCACCATGGGTTGTATCAGGAAATATGGCATGCATACAATAGTCATTCTTTTCACTGTCTTTTTCTTGTGTTGATCTCAGTTATTTTCCTTGCTTAGTTTCATCCACTTTGTAGTTTTATGAAACAATCAGTTGAAATAAACTCTATACATATGCTTGAGTGATGTTCATTTCACTCAGTAATATGGTCCAAATGTTGTAATTATATAAGCTATATTCTTTACTCTTTTACTTGTTTCAGTCATTTGACTGCGGCCATGCTGGAGCACTGCCTTTTAGTCAAGTGAATCGACCCCAGGACTTATTCTTTGGAAGCCTAGTACTTATTATATCGGTCTGTTTTGCCGAACCGCTAAGTTACGGGGACGTAAACACACCAGCATCAGTTGTCAAGTGATGCTGGGGGTGACAAACACAGACACACAAACATACACACATATATATATATATATATATATATATATATATATATATACACATAGATATATACGACAGGCTTCTTTCAGTTTCCGTCTACCAAATCCACTCACAAGGCTTTGGTCGGCCCGAGAGTAGAGTAGAAGACACTTGCCCAAGGTGCCACGCAGTGGGACTGAACCCGGAACCACAGATTTTTTTTTTTATTAAAAGAGAAAAAATGAGCAAGGTAAAGGAAAAACTTTCAAAACAAGGTTAAAACGTTTGCTAGTGTTATTTTTGTTTTTTGCTGTTCAGATGCTGACACTACTGTCATCACTCTGTCACACTTTCTCCTAACCTCCAACTTCTCACAGATTTCTTCCTTCACCAAAACTCTCACATCTCCAGTCCCCTTGCTATTTCTCAACCACCACAACTTGTATCTTCTTCCCTTGACCCCCCACAAATCTTGCACCCTGGCCTCTCCACCTAGCCTCCTGCACACATCCACCCTCCTCTTCCTCAATTCTTCACATATCTCCATTCCCCTTTCGTGCAGACTGACTGCATTCCAACTTCCCAACCTCATCCCAAGCCTTTGGCCATCATATTGAACAAAGCCATTTCTCTAATGGAAACAGAATCCTGTATGCTCTCTTAGTTACCAAAACTTTGGTCTTTGCTCAGTTAATCTTGGGGGCTTCTGATTCTAAGTTTTGTTTCCATATTAGGAATTTCTTTTCTAATTGTACAACAGAATCAGCTATAAGAACGAGGTCATCAGCATATAGCAAATGGGTATTATTCAAGAAGAGTGGTCCCGGTGCATGCACTTGCACACTCACGCATCCGTGCTAGCGAGTCGTGACTAGTTAATCCTACGACTACCTAGCTCGAGTGCGCATCATGTGCAAAACATGTATGAGGGTTTTTTCTAAACAAAGTAAATAATTTTTTTACACAAAATAAATCATACACTACCTGTTTTTGGTAAAGAGTCCATTAAAAAGTCGGTCTTTCAAAATCTACTGTTGTTCAATGGTATCAATACAAGAAGGACATTACAAGTAATTATCTTTTGCGTAACCCCTACCAAATTGGTGGACTTGGGTACATCGTAGAAATAGATGAATCTATGATGTGCAAGCACAAATACAATGGAAGATGGGATAGAGAGGATAAAAATAGGTTTTTAGTCTTTGTACCTGACCGTTCTTCCAAAACTCTTCTACCACTTATTAAAAAATTTATCAAACCAGGGATGACTATATATTCTGATTGTTGGAGTGCATACAATGGGATTACTGAAATAGATGTGACACCAAAATACACCCTGGAAGAACGTAAAACGACGTTTTAAGAGTAAGATGGTGGAAGATTCAACAAAAGAAAATGATTTACTTTGTTTAAAAAAAATTATTTACTTTGCTTTAAAAAAAAAACCCTCATACATGTTTTGCGCATACGCACTAGATAGTCATTGTAGGATCAACTAGTCATGACCAGCTAGCGTGGATGGGCGAGTGTGCGCACCGGGACCACTCTTCTTGAATAGTACCAACAAGTGGTCTTAAACTCATTGTTATGACTTGAAGCATGTGTAAGTGGAGACTAAGAACCAAGCCTTGATGAAATCCTACCTGCATATTAAATTTTTCATTATATTCATTGTTGATTTGTACCTTACTTAACAGTACCTTAGTACATAGCTGGTACAGCTGTCACAAACCATTCATCCACTCCTAGCTTCCTCAGGGACTGCCAGATTACAGAGAAAGAAACTCAGTCAAAGGGTTTCTCCAGATCAACAAATAGTAACTACAGCAGCTTATTTTTAACTAAGTACTTCTACAGCTCCTCACTAGGAAGAAAGCATCAGTAATACTTTTTCTTGGCGCAGAACTAAACTGCATCTCCTGTAGTCTAACTCTGTAATTAATTGAGTTATGACTTTTTCTGTAATTATCATGACCTGGTCCACAAATTTGATACCTTGCAATTACCTCTTACCAAGGCATCTCTTTTACTATTTTAACAGCTGATTATAACTAAACAGTGCTATCAACATTGCTGAAAAGGTCCCAAACATGATATCTAAAATCATATCAGGAAAGAAAACTTGAAAAGTTTGACAAGATTTTTGCCATCTGATAACACAGTTTTATTTATCTAACAAGAAATTCAGCCTGGACAACAAGTGAACTTCCACAATTTGTAGTTGATACATAATATGGATCGGTTACAACTTGAGATTAAACAGTTATATAAATCTTTATAAAAGAAGACCTTCACACACCCCAAGGCAATGAAGGTGCTTCTACAAGGTTATTCAACTTGCTACTGTCTTGAAGTAAAGAATACATTTGACAATGTAATCCTAGATATACAAGAAGCTGGAACACCTATTGAATTATATCTAACCAATTTGATGACATACTCCAACAGATCATAAGTAAAAGAACAAACCAGTGTGATCTTCAAATAGTTAACTAATAAAGTGATATGATCAATATCATTAGAGACGACAGACCATTGACATCTTTAATCTGGTCAATCAATGACATCACTGTCACTAACAAGACAACAAACTAATGAGGTTTTCAACTAGTCAACCAAGTAGTTAGATTGTTCTGAATGTCATGTATATCAAGATATGGGAGTTACTATATTTAAGGTTGTGTTCATTATGTATAGAGATGTTATATATTTTACACTTGTGTTTTCAATGGTGAATTAACTTCGCAAATGATAATTTTGATTGTGCTAAAAACACAAAAACAAAAAAATATAAATATTATAGTTATTAAATTTTAATTGACATAAATGTGAATACTTTATCATAAATTTAAGTGATGAGAGTTTACATTAATATCTTTATGTTTCTAGAGGTTATTCTCAACAAATCAAGTCGATATTTTCTGGTGAATATATTTGCTTATGTTTAACAAAATATCTTTTAATTGGGAATAATTTTCCATAAATTTTATATCTAAAAGTTTTACCTTCGCATTTTCTCACTCATAACTAAGGAAGTTGTATCTGTAAGAAACTTAATTACAACAACAGACGTTTTTTTTACCAGGATGTATTTGTGGACTACAAGACTTATTAACTGAAAAAAATGATTTTGAACACATTCCACCATGATGAATGTTCTTCAATTTGTACTCAGTAGACTTATAATATTGGATTTGAAAGAGAAGGATTTTTCAAATTTCACATTTAAAAATCTTGCCTCTATTGTGTAGTTCTTTGTGTGTTTTCAAATCACTGCTATAGTCAAAATATTTCTGGCATATTTTACAGTCGAAAGGTTTTTTTGCCAGTGTGACACTGTTTGTGAACTACAAGATGAGAATTACCAGAGAACGGTTTCCTACATATTTCACAGTGGTGAGGTTTTTCTCCAGTATGAATTCTTTTATGAACTGCAAGACCAGAATTAACAGAAAATGATTTCCCACAAGTTTCACAGTGATAAGGTTTTTCTCCAGTGTGGCTACGTATGTGGATAACAAGATTTGAGTTATCAGTGAAAGATTTACCACATATTTCACAATGGTAAGGTTTTTCTCCAGTGTGACTACGTTTGTGGATAACAAGATTTGAATTATTAATGAAAGATTTCCCACATATTTCACAATGGTAAGGTTTTTCTCCAGTGTGACTACGTTTGTGAATAACAAGACTTGAATTATCGGTAAAAGATTTCTCACACATTTCACAATGAAACGGTTTTTCTCCAGTGTGTATTCTTCTGTGTTTTGTTAAATCACATCTAGAGATAAATGATTTTCCACATGTTTCACAGTGAAATGATTTTTCTCCTGTGTGTATCATTTTGTGTCTAGTTAGATTACTACTATCCACAAAAGACTTACCACATATTTCACAACGAAAGGACTTCACTCCAGTGTGTGTTGTCCTGTGCCTTGTTAAGTTACTATTAGTGATAAACGATTTCCCACATATCTCACAGTGAAATGGTTTTTCTCCAGTATGTATAGTTTTGTGTTTCGTTAAGACACTGTTAGAAACAAAAGATTTCCTACATATTTCACAATGATAAGGTTTTTCTCCACTGTGACTACGTTTGTGGATAACAAGACTAGAATTAGCAGAGAACGATTTCCCACATATTTCACAATTAAATGGGTTTTCTCCAGTGTGAATTCTTTTGTGGGTAGCTAAATTACTGTAAGAGACAAAAGATTTCTCACAGATTTCACAGTGATAAAGTTGTTCTCCAGTGTGTATCGTTCTGTGTGTTTTTAAATGACCATTAGTAATAAATGATTTGCCGCATATTTTACAGGGATAGGGTTTTTCTCCTGTGTGACTACGTTTGTGGATAGTAAGCTTTGAATTTTCAATGAAAGATTTCCCGCATATGTCACAACGATACGGCTTTTCCCCAGTGTGTATTGTCTTGTGAACTATAAGATGAGAATTTTGAATGAAAGATTTCCCACACGTTTCACACCGATAGGGTTTTTCTCCAGTATGTATTCTTTTGTGAACTACAAGACTAGAATTATCAGAGAAAGATTTTCCACATATTTTACAATGATACGGTTGTTCTCCAGTATGACTACGTACGTGAATAATAAGATTGGAATTCTTAGTAAATGATTTCCCACATATTTCACAGCAGAAAGGTTTTTCTCCAGTATGTATTCTTTGGTGAACTACAAGACTATAGTTATCAATGAATGATTTTCCACACAATCTACAGGAATACGGTTTTTCTCCAGTGTGTATTCTTTTATGTCTTGTTAAATTACTGTTACAGACAAAATATTTTCCACAAATTTCACAGTGATAGGGCCTTTCTCTCTTGTGTATTTCTTTATGCGTGGTAACACCGTGTTCTGGAGAGAATGTCTTCCTACAGATTTCACGGTGATATTTAGGAATGTTTCCATGGAATGATCTTTGTTTAGTAAATGTTTCACTATGTAAAGGTTTTTCATCAAAATGATTATCATTCTCCATATTCTCGATGATTTCTTCAAATCTGAAAAATGTATGAAAGGATAATGTATGATGGTTAAGTTTTTTGCCTTGAGTATCATGAGATCTTTTATATGTGTAGAAAATGTGCAATGTAGGAATACTCGTTAGAGACTTTGTTTTTTTTTTAAAAGTGCATATATGGTTAACTATGCAGGTGAGTTAAAGTGAGATTGTTCGTAAATTAGTAATCAGAAATGATATGATACTGTATAGTAAATTATAAATCGCGACTGTTCACCGGGGTTAGTAGAATAGTACACAGTGTCTACTGTGATGACAATATAAATATTATGTACTTTAGATTTGAAAGTCAACTATAAAACCATGAAAGGCCAGGAACATTGTCAGTGTTCGGTGATTAGAATCCATTTTCTCTCTCTAAAATGACTCAAGATACACGATGTAGAATTTAATTATACAGAGATGATGTAACACTGACTTTGGAACATGTAGGTCCACAGGCATTTATGTTCACCTTAACATGAAATAACCACAACATTAGACATAGTTAAATTAGTTGAACTAATTACGAATATACTTAAGCACCGGTGTCATTGGAAAATTTCGTCCGTCTGAATATCTCCGGTGGCATATGTTAAAAGTTCCTAACATAATTTAATACGTTCAAACATGTATTCCATTATGTATTTCAATTTGCTTTTTCAGTTCTATTTAACCGATGGTAAATCGAAAAACATCATCCAGCGAAATGATTATTCGGTATCAACGACGGTGTCTCAAGGGAAATTTGACTCTAAGAAACAACAGTCAAACTTTTACTTGAATTACACTTTAGAAAAATGAAGGTGTCAGTGAAACACTAAATCACGGATATACAAAAAATACGCGATGGCGTGCGGTCTACCACAGTATCCTGTCTACGCTGTGAAATTACTTTTAGCGTACGGTCTACCTTTTCTTACCTTATTACTCTTTAGCATGCGCTCTACCTCCACTATAAGAATTTTCGGCGATTTTACGTTATTAGTAATATTACTGTCACTTATAAACCACGTGGGTTTATTTATATTTCTGAAGAAGATCGTCGGTTTCCGTAAAAAATTATTTTTTTACATATGAGGTTGGGGGGAAACAAATACACGTGCATTTTTTTTGACAACTACGGTTCTCATATCGAAATTTAGCCAACATTTCATATGATGCACCGTACTATAAAATTTAAGCTAAACTTTAAAACTGAAAAAAAAAATTGTTATACTTGGGTTGGTTATCTTTCGCCGATTACATATAAAAAACAAACTTAGCTAGATTAGTTGTTGTTGGCACTCCGTTGTCTACGACGTCGAGGGTTCCAGTTGATCCGATCAACGGAACAGCCTGCTCGTGAAATTAACGTGCAAGTGGCTGAGCACTCCACAGACACGTGTACCCTTAACGTAGTTCTCGGGGATATTCAGCGAGACACAGAGTGTGACAAGGCTGGCCCTTTTGAAATACAGGTACAACAGAAACAGGAAGAAAGAGTGAAAACTTTAGGTGTTTTCACTCAATAAACACTCACAACGCCCGGTCTGGGAATCGAAACCGCGATCCTATGACCGCGAGTCCGCTGTCCTAACCACTGGGCCATTGCGCCTCCACAGCTAGATTAGCAAGATAACAGGAAAAGGGATGTTATGAAAGTTGTTTTTCCTTTGTATATATTTATGCGCATGCGTCATAGTAGTAATATCCGTTGATACTTTGAGACCGTCTTTTGTTCTCTGTTTAATTTCTTAATTAATACACAGGCGCACACAACTGTAAAATAATATCTTTTATGAAGCATTACAGTAAGTATTTAATAATGAAAGTATTACATTTAATCGTATTGTATATTTTCGTTGGTTCTGCAGTACCAGATTTTTGCAGTTATTTCTTCATTATTGCGATATTAAATGCTTTTTTTAAAAAATTTACTGAAAATTTCAAATGATGTTATTTAGAAGCGTATTGAATAAGCTCCCACTTACAAATGCGTTATAAAATGTCAAATACAGCAATTCCTTTATATCTCGCTGTCTTACGATCAAGAATTGGCTTAATAATGGTCTTGTGTGAAAGAGACATCTAAATATCGGATGAATGTACTGTAATTAATGTCATTTGGTGACATGTCTAAATTCTCATTTTTTTAAAATGAATTCCTTTGACTTTAAAAGGTCAAAAGTTGATTCAAACATTTATAAATGAGTCATTATATTGACCAACAACATTGGACTTGTGTATTCATTCTTTCGGCAGACTCAAACGCAAATGTGCTAATCGCTGTTGTGAATGTATTCGAAAGTATTAAGAATAAAAGATTATGTTGTATTCGAACAAAAGAATCTACAGCAAATATTTCTAATAACGAAATACAAAAAGATCTCCCATAAAACAAAGTAAAATAATTGAAAAAAATTAAAATTAAAACAAAATTAAGTTTGCAAGAAGATTTCAATTAAGAGGCGGAGGTAAAGAATACGCACACTATCCATTTTCGGCGTAACAAAAACCCTAACCAGCGGGTGTGTATATTCTTTACTTTCGCACAAGGTTGTATGGTTTCATTTTAATAGCATATTAAAAAGTAAAGTTCATTTGTTTAGATATTTACATTTACAATTTATGAATATCGACGTGTAGAAAGATTGTCACTGTTGAATCTCTGCTTTTTATGTGTCTTCTATATTTTATACTGTTCCTCTATGTCAAAATATCAGATGACATTAGCCTAGCTTTAAAGTATCATCTAATTTAGATGCAACATTAATATTTTTCATCTAATGAAAAATATTAGTGTTACATCTAAAACTAAAGGAATATGTTATACAGAACAAGTATAACTCTCTTTATATAAAGTTGTAGTAGAATTTCTATGAAAATATTCTCTAAGTCTTATTATTAGCAACATTTTTTCTACTTGATTGGAATGTATACCAGATTACATTCAGTTTAAACTTTGATTATAAAAAGGAATTTGTTGTATTTTCAGATTACAGTTGATAGAAATATCGCAGCAGAATTGTTGGTTAGAAATATATCACAAAATTGAAATCAAGAAAAAGCTTCATATGTTGCAATGAGAGATGAAAAAAATTATGGAAACTGAATTTCATGACAACCAAATTAAATGTAAAGAACAATCCGAAAGGATTAATTTTTCTGATGAGTTGATGAAAGAGAAAGAAAAAACATGTAATATCTTTAAAAAGTCATTCTCTCCAAAAACAAACCTCAGTAACAAAACTATTCATGCTAGAAAGAAACCATATCACTGTGATATCTGTGGTAAGTCATTCTCTCAAAATGATCACTTAACCACTCACAAACGTATTCATACAGGAGAGAAGCCATTTCTCTGTAATATTTGTGGTAGATCATTCTCTCAAATAAATCACTTAACTATACATAAACGCATTCATACAGGAGAGAAGCCATATCTGTGTGATATCTGTGGTAAATCATTCTCTGGAAGTGGTGAGTTAACTTGTCACAAACGTATTCATACTGGAGAGAAGCCATATCACTGCAATATCTGCAATAAATCATTCTCTCGAAGTGATCATTTATCTAAGCACAAACGAATTCATACAGGAGAGAAACCACATCATTGTGACATCTGTGGTAAATCATTCTGTCGAAGTGGTGAATTAACTTCTCACAAACGTGTTCATACAGGAGAGAAACCATATCACTGTGATATCTGTGGTAAGTCATTCTCTCATGGAAAAACTTTAACTAACCACAGACGCATTCATACTGGAGAGAAACCATATCACTGTGACATTTGTGGTGAGTCATTCTCTGAAAACGGTGACTTAACTAAACATAAACGCATTCATACAGGTGAGAAGCCATATAACTGTGATACCTGTGGTAAATCATTTTCTCAAATAAATCATTTAACTAAACACAAACGCATTCATACAGGAGAGAGACCATACCATTGTGATGTCTGTGGTAAATCATTCTCTCAAAATAGTGTATTAACTAAGCATAAGCGCATTCATACAGGAGAAAAGCCATATTGCTGTGAAATCTGTGGTAAATCATTTGCTGTAACAGGGAGTTTAGCTAATCACAAATACACCCATACAGGAGAGAAGCCATATCACTGTGATATCTGTGGCAAATCATTCTCTCATAGAAATACCTTAACTACTCACAAACGTATTCATACTGGAGAAGAGCCCTATGAGTGTAATATCTGTGGTAAATCATTCTCTGGAAATAGTAACTTAATTATTCACAAACGTATTCATACAGGTGAGAAACCATATCACTGTGATATCTGTGGTAAATCGTTTTCTCAGATAAATCATTTAACTAAGCACAAACGCATTCATACTGGAGAAAAACCATATCATTGTGATATTTGTGGTAAATCATTCCCTCGAAATGGTGACTTAACAATCCACATGCGTGTTCATACAGGAGAGAAACCATATCACTGCGATATTTGTGGAAAATCATTTTCTGGTAAAAGTGATTTAACTAAACACAAGAGGATTCATACAGGTGAAAAGCCATATCCCTGTGATATTTGTGGCAAATCATTTTCTAGAAATGGTTACCTAACTATTCATAAACGTAATCATATGCAAAATAAGTCGTGACTTATATATATGGTTAATCATTTTTATCACAAGTCTTATAACTGTACATGTATGCATTCATACAGAAAAGTATCTTTGTCAGTGCTGAAATTTTGCTGTGTTAGCTTTGTTCCTTATTCTAAATATTGATATCCATATGGGCATATATCACTATCCATAAATATCAACATAAATACTCTTCCTTGTGGAGGTTAGCACACAGCACAATCGAGTGTATTTTTTATTCATAAATTTTGTTGATTAAATTAATTTTTTTTCCTTTTCATTTTAAAATATCTAATAATTTTACAATTGATTAAGAACACATTTTTTGCTGTATTTACTGCAACTGTCACATTTATTCTGAGGAAAAAAATGTCTCCTTTAATAAATATAATCACACCAGGAAGGTGTGATTGTGCAGTAAACAATCCCAGAATTCAATGTCATATATAACATACTATATGTTCATTGATGAAATAACTTACCACTGTAATATTTTTAATAAAAGTATTATTGCAGATTCACACATGTTTTATGATTAACATATTTCCACCAGAGAGAAAAGGTACTGTTGATTTATTTGACATTCTTAGTAAATAGCTGAGAATTCTCATAAATCAGTGATAAAACATCATGCACAGCTTTTATGTTTGAAGTAAATACACAAACAATGACAGAATATTTTATCATATCAGAATAGGATATCTCTTTTGTCTGTACACATACCATTCAGAGAATGATATTGATGTTGGTCTAGATTTATATTTTCAGAAATAAATTTACCATTAATTCTGTGAAATATTCATGGGTCCCACTAGTTAATATAATTTAGCTATATGGTGAGGTGGGTGGGTAATGTTGTATATAGAAATATGCAAAGACAAAAAGTTGTATGCATTTTATTTTAAATTTGTATAACTTTTTCCATATTTGAATATGTAAGCTACATTTTGATGGAACTATTTATTCCATCTGCAAAAACAATGGGGCCTTGTACTAATAATATTACACCAAATGGAGAAAGAAAGGGTGAAATCCTTGAAAATGCAATTGTACATATACAGTATCTAATATTTAACTTGGATATATTTCACACAGTTTGAATGTATTATAAGTAAACTTTATAATCTTTTCATATGAAATGTCACCTGAACAAACAAAACTAAATGACATTGTCAAATTCATAGAATTACTGGACTGGACATATCTAGACTAACAACAAGCAGATGATATAACTCGCAGACTGAGTTCCAAGAAACCACAAAAGAGACAAGACTGCAATGACCAAGATGGAGATATGAAATATATATATTTTGACAAAAGCTGGGGATTAGACACTGAAAACTATAGTGAAATAAAGGGAAGGCCTTTATCCTGCAGTGTGAGAACAATGGCTGATTTCAGTGGTGTGTAAGTTTATATAAGATTTTGTAAAGATTTGTTGTAATAAAATAGTGTTAATTCAAGGTATTGCTGTCAATTCTATTATGCAGTTGTCTCAACCTTAGAAATACAAAACCAGTAAAAATCTATCATGAGCTAATGTCATTGAGCAGCACCAAATGTGAAAATCTAGGTTTAGTCAAATTTTTGTGTATGAACTTGAACTTGCAACAAACTAATATGTGAGAGACAAAAGAGACAGCTCCTAGAAGGTGTACGCCCTTAAAATAAAACAAATTTATTCTATCGTGAGATTACTACATAATCTTCCCGAAACCATTTTTTTGTTGAGGAAATACTATTAATAAACACAGCAGTATCATGTTTGAAGCAAAGCATTTATTTTAAAACTGTTCGTAATTTAGGCACTAATCCAATATTATTAGGCACTAATCCTATATTATTAGGCACTAATCCTATGGCAAGATTGAACCGACTTCAAATGAGAGTAGCCTGCCTTGCAAGGAATAAGTTTGAACAGAATGTGTTTGTAACACAGTAGTAGCTAGTCACAGTATCAATAGATAAAGCCAGTGGAGGACAAGTTAATCCATGGCCGTTCATGGGAACAACAGTTTTTCCGGTTCCAAGTACTGTTTAGCATCCAGTCACCACAGGAATTGGAAGGAAAACGAACATGACTCGTGTCTTCATGCAACGTTGAAGAAAATTGGGAATGCATAAATAACTTCCAACGCAGAGAAATATGTTTTCAAAGAGATAACGTTAAATTCCTGAATCAAATCCTTTCAAATGAGGAGATGAAGTCCAATCCATGTAAGAGAGGAGGAAGATCCCACTAATGTGAGCTACATAATTTCCTGGGGATAGTAAGAAAGTAGGTACATGCTGCCGCTAGCAGAAAAGAATAAACCCTAATTACTCTATAGAACTGATCTGGTCAAAACCTTCAGTAGCCTGAAGAGGGAGCTGTTACCTGTGTTTGATCCTATCAACGAGAAAGTGTCAGCAAGTGCATCTAGTTTTGGACTAAGGGTGATCCTACAACAGAAATAGAGTAGTTAAGGGGGCTTGTCTCCTGTCAATCAGAATTGTTGTTAGACAGTGCGCGCGCGTGCGTAGTCAATTTACCGGACATGCTCCTCAACCGAAATTTTGTCATGCGCATGTGCGAATAGATATTAATTACAATCCGAATGTGGAAGATTTTTGTTTACAGAGATTTGAATATAATCAACTTGAGCTACTTTCAGCTTCATTGTCTGGAATATATACAAGATGGTTTTGTATTGTAATTTAACTTGGATTACAAAGGTGTTTGCAGCATCGATAGACATCGACAAAGATCTTAGTCGATTCAAATATAACACAAGAAATATTTGTTAGATGTAAAATATACAAAAGAAAAGAAGAAAGTTATGGAAAATGAAGTATATGAATTAAGCAAGTATAAATGTAAAACATCGTCTAAAAGAATTGGTATTTCTCGTGATATAATGAAAGAGAAAAGAAAAACGTCTTATCTCTGTGATATTTGTGGCAAACCATTCTCTCAAAAAGGTAACCTCACCACTCACAAACGTATACATACAGGAGAAAAACCATTCCACTGTGATGGCTGTGGTAAATCATTCACTGCTGTAAGTCACTTAACTATTCACAAAAGCATTCATACAGGAGAAAAACCACATCACTGTGATATCTGTGGTGAATCATTCTCTCAAATAAATACCTTAACAATACACAAACGTATTCATACAGGAGAAAAGCCATATGACTGTGATATCTGTAATAAATCATTCTCTCAAAGTCATCACTTAACTAAACACAAACGTATTCATACAGGAGAGAAACCATATCACTGTGATATTTGTGATAAATCGTTTTCTGCTAGTAGTGATTTAACAATACATAAACGTATTCATACAGGGGAGAAACCATATCATTGTGATGTTTGCGGTAAGTCATTTTCTCGAAATGGTGTCTTAACTAAACACAGACGTATTCATACAGGAGAGAAACCATACCACTGTGATATCTGTGGTAAATCATTTTCTGGAGGAAGCACCTTAACTAAACATAGACGCGTTCATACAGGAGAGAAACCATATCTCTGTGATATCTGTGGTAGATCATTCTCTCAAAAATGTCACTTAACTACTCACAATTACATTCATACAGGAGAGAGACCATATCGTTGTGATATCTGTGGTAAATCATTCACCCACAGAAGTCATTTAGCTTCACATGTATGTATTGATGAAGAAGACTAATTGTTGTGTCGCATTCGCGTTGTGGTAAATTCAAAACAACACGCGCCCTACTTAATTTTTGATCATATGAATATTCACGTTGGGGATAACTAGTAATTTTATGAATCCTATAACTTTCATGTTGGGTAATCTGATAATTTTAGCAACGTGCAGCATACATACCCAACATCAGAAATTAATCGCAGAATCATAAAATGTACTCACAAAGGAATGAAGATAGAACTGTGGTCATAACTTCCCAACAGTATTTTATATAACGATAACTATACTTTGGCGTGGTGACTTCTTAATTCGATATTTTAAACAAAAACATTCTTTAAGAATACTCGTGTGTGTAGCATACTTCCAGAATAGAGAAAAAAATTTAATAAACCAAAATCCTTTCTGATTTGCGTCTCGCAAGTTATACGCAATAATGGAATGTCTCTAAGTATTTAGAAGGCAATGTTTATCTCCTGATATAATGTATATAATTCAAGGAGTGTGCATTCCCCTATTTTCATTATTTATTTTCTGATTTCCTTCTTTTTTATCTGTAAATTCTTTTTTTTATATATATAGATGTATACGTAAGACTTCCACTAATAGTTTTATGCATGTCTGTATGTAAATGTTAGAGACTAGAAAATTAAACAGATAAATACATTCCCATAAATCAGATAACAGCATTGTGTTAGGAATAAATACACAAACCATAATAGAAAATATTTTATTTACTATATTAGCATATCTGTATTCTTTCACTATATTTGGGACGTTATGCATCCACTGCGTATATTTCGGTTTAGATTTTATCGTGAATGTATCCCGTTAACTGAATAATTTTGCTGTTACTTTATACTTTTATACTCTTTTACTTGTTTCAGTCATTTGACTGTGGCCATGCTGGAGCACCGCCTTTAGTCGAGCAAATCGACCCCAGGACTTATTCTTTGGAAGCCTAGTACTTATTATATCGATCTGGTTTGCCGAACCGCTAAGTCACGGGGACGCAAACACCAGCATCGGTTGTCAAGTGATGTTGGGGGGGGGGGCGTGGCAAACACAAACACACATATATACGACGGGCTTCTTTCAGTTTCCATCTACCAAATCCACTCACAAGGCTTTGGTCGGCCCGAGGCTATAGTTGAAGACACTTGCCCAAGATGCCACGCAGTGGGACTGAACCCAGAACCATATGATTTATTTCTGATTTGGTTAGGCTGAATGTTAAGTTGCATGTGTCATTATAACGGTAACCTTATAAAGTGGATGATATGATTTGTAAGTTATCCTTATTCAATGTCTCTGGCTCACCTCATCTCTATATTTTTAATTAACCTGTAGATGGTTTATTATTTAAGTGTAATCTTATCATTTTGTATATAGAATATCTCACTGAAACTTTTGCTGACAACCATAAACAACAGAATCCACAGTTCAACTACATGATAAAAGTTGCACATTTTCCAAACATCTTCAGTAACTATTTGCCGTGAAGCTATAAAATTTGTTGATATTATTTGACACTAAATAGAGGTAAGCTTGTGATGTAGCCGTTTGATGATACCCAAGCCAGAGTTTGAGGAAAGACATGTTTCCTGATCCCCAACAGCATCTATTTTTAATTTCTTTATATTGATTCTGGTATTTTCGCCTGGCAATGCATAAGCTGTATATAAGTTGTTTTTTATGGAATGGATAACTGAATTGTTGCCATTTTGTCTTGTTGACATTATGTAAAAGATAATTCCTGAAATGTTAGCCAGTACTTTTTGGTCCCCTGACTATTTGTAAGCATTTCCCTCTTGGAGTAACTTTCCACATTTTCTTTAACTCCACAAGGCATGTGTTCTTTAAAACTTTCCTTTTCAGCCAAGCATGAAAACACCTGCTCTAGAAATCATTCTTCCATTACCTTCAAACTATCCATTCCAGTCTAGCCTCTTAACTTCAGTAAACTCTTCTTTCTTCGTGGTCATGGAAACGGGCAACAGTATGTCCCATTCTCAAGAAAGGCAATGTCTTTGACCTAAATAACTATCGGTCTATTGTTCTTCTGATATCTGAATATGATGCAAACTGTTGCAAATAATTAGATTCCCCAAGCCTTTCACTCTTTTTCCAGTTGCCAACAGTACAGATTTTGTAGGACTATGTCTACTCAGGACATGTATATTGCTACCTGCTTTTGTGTATCAGTTGCCAGAGGTCCCTAGTCCTTCAGCCATCTCTTTTAGATTATAAATATCTTGTCAGATCAAGTAATTTCAAAATGGCAGTGTGCACTGAGTTTTCTCAATGCACAGAAAGTTCAGAGAAAAACTCAGTGTGCACTTAGTTTTCTCTCCTACAACATCAACTCTTGTGAATCTGCTTGCTATTACCTCTTCAAATCTCTTTGATTTTCAGCACTCAAGCATCATCCATATCAACTTAAATCCATCCACCAGCACTGCCTAAACTAATACAAATAACCAACATGGATACATGATGAAAACATTTTTAAGTAAATCATCAACATATCCTAATCTCTACAGGTGTAAACAAAGTGAAGGACTTTATTATTTAACTATGTTAGGGTGAAACAAATATGAAATTGTACTGAGGTCAAATATATTGCATTTATTTCATTCCAATACATCATAACAAGATTATCATTGTAACTAGATAAAATAATTAGAGTCAGTTTTATTGTCATGTTAAAACAATGGAGAGGATTTGCATTATTGGTAGAAATTAATGAAATAACAAGTATTTAGGGCAGGGGTATGCAATAACCATAATACACTATTGGTACTTAAATCTCAGGTGAATAGAAGGCCAAGTTGACTATGGTGGAAAAATATTCTATGTAATATTATTATTCTTACTAAGGCAGCAAGCTAGCAGGATCATTAGCACGCCGAGCGAAATGCTTAGCAGCATTTTATCTGTCTTCATGTTCTGAGTTCAAATTCTGCCGAGGTTGACTTTGCCTCTCATCCTTTCAGGGTTGATAAAATAAATACCAGTTGATTACTGAGGTTGATGTAGTTGACTTGGCTCTTCCCCCAGAATTGTTGGCCTTGTGACAAAATATGAAACTAATATTACTATTCTTGCTTATTCCAATCAGATGAGGATCAATGATTATACCAAGCAATGTTATTTCATGAAGACAGTCTCAGTGATACGTAAATGGGTGTCTAAATTCTTGTATGTCTGTTGCTTAACATTTTTGTTTCCAATCTTCACCAAACTTTTAAAGATTGTTCTTTTTATGGGTATCTATTTTGGTCTATAGAAACAAGAAATCTCTGTTTCCATAAATCTCTTGATTCTGCTATACTATCACTATTGCCTTAAAAGTAAGCTGGAAACAACAACATGCTTCATCACCTGTAGTCTGTTTCTCTTCCCTGTGACCACCACTACAGTTTCTGCAGAGTTCAGTCTACCAGAAAATTACATTTCTAAACTCACTTGTAATCTCCCATCTTTCAATCAGTTCTGGCCTGAGAAATTTTGGTGAAGATCATCATCATTTTAACTTCCAACTTTTCTATGCTTGCAAGAATCAAACAGATTTGTTGAGGCAAATCTTCTGTAGCTGGATGGCATTTGCCTTCCTTTTGCTATGCCTTTCCTGTTTCCAAGTAAGGAAATATTTCCCCATGACCAGACATGTTTTCACAAGATTAGAATGTCAAGGCAAGGAGATAGTACCATACACATACACACACACATATATATATATATACATGTATGATGGACTTCTTTCAGTTTTCATCTACTAGATTCACTCAAGGCTTTAGTCAGCCAAGGGTTGTCCTATATTATGATGATGTGTATATGGATAGATGAAGAGGGAACTGCCGTGAAGCCAGTCCTTATAGCAGTATTTGTGAAAGACTTAAAGGAATTACAGATATGGAAGCAAAACCTAGAATTGAGATGCTTTGCGAGTAAACTTGGACACCAAAGTTTCTACTGAAGTACAAAAGAAGACAAGATTTCACTGCCATCAGGGTAATGGTGGTGATCAATGTGCAGAAAAGTAGGAAGTTAATACTGTGTACACAATGTGAACTATGGTTCCACATATGGCAGATGTTCACAAGTAGTTTAGTAGTCAGCGACAATAGTAAAATAAATTTCTTTTAGTACTTGGAAAGACGTAGTTGATTGCTTTTGTTACATGGGCAACCTAATCAACAGTGGAGCAGGGTAGTCTGAGAGCATAGTAACTATAATAAGGACAGGGTGGAAAAAGCTCTGGAGGTTTTTACTTCTACTGGCAACAAAAGGATTCTCTTGACATCATACAGTCTACCCTTGCCTTTGAGTGAAAGGTACAGTGTATGCTTGTTTGAAGTGCAATGCTAGATGTTAGTTAGACAAAGACACTGAATGAAGAGGATGTGTAAAGGTTGAAAGAAAAGAAGCATGTTCTGCTTGATGTATAATGCTGGAGTGACGGCTGAGCTGAGAGATAAACTAGGTATAACAATCGGTTAGTGTACAAGAATGAAGACTGATCGTATGGATATGTGATGTATATGGAGGACAACAAGTGAGTGAAGAGTTGCCAGGATATCTAAGTGGAAGGAAACCATGGAAGGTGAGGACATGGGCAGAATTGGTAAAATCTGATCTCATGATGCTGAATCTTATAAAAGAGATGACAAGACGCCATTGAATAGGATCTGACCAATGCATGCAGGCAGAGAAAAACAGATGTAAAAAAATACATTTATGTGTATATATATATATATATATATATATATACATACATTTTTTTCCCCCTTGTTTCAGTCATTTGACTGTGGCCATGCTGGAGCACCACCTTTATAGTTGAGCAAATTGACCCCAGAGCTTATTCTTTGTAAGCCTAGTACTTATTCTATCGGTCTCTTTTACTGAACCGCTAAGTTATGGGGACGTAAACACACCAGCATCAGTTGTCAAGCGATGCTGGGGGGACAAACAAACACACACACATACATATATGTATATATATATATATATATATATACATATATGATGGGCTTCTTCCAGTTCCGTCTACCAAATCCACTCACAAGGCTTTGGTCAGCCTGAGGCTATGGTAGAAGACACTTGCCCAAGGTGCCATGCAGTGGGACTGAACCTGGGACCAT
>NC_068989.1:16914268-16922628 GCF_001194135.2 Octopus bimaculoides
TATATATATATTTGATGGTTTCTCTCGTGAATGACAAATGAGGGTTCAGTAAAATAAAGTAATCATGTTCTATGGACATGAACGTATCTCTTGAGGCCTGCTGGTGCCTTGCAAATCTTTTGGTAAAGGAAACAAGTTGAGGACTTGGTTTGCTCAAGTGCTTGTGGATCATTTACTATGTGTTTTCTTGAGTCGACAGCAAGGACTGCTTTGCTTCATGCCACAAAGCCACAATTACAGGTAAGGTTTTCATTTAGAGGAGCAGCATTTTGCTAGCGTTTTCATTCTTGCACAAAGTTGGAGTCAACTTTGTTCAAATCTTTGATCTGAGGAGAAGCAGGACTGGTGCCAGGTCCTGCATTCTAATGCTTTGTTTCCCCAGAAATAAAATGGAATGTGTGTGTGTACACACACACACACAAATGTACTGCCATGCATGCATAGCTGTCTCATGCAAGCAAGTATAACTTAGTAGTAAGTACCATACTATCAATAATTGTTTTAGGTTCCAATGCAGACATAATTACTTTTTCAATCTACTCACCCTCAACACGTGGAACATTAGAGATGTGACAGCTATATATATATATAAAAATTAACAGAATGAGATAAAAAAAATCCAAAGCTGTGAATAGTTTTCAGAACATTTACAATGAGAAGATCTTGCAGCTGTTTCCAGGATATTTTAGATATCCCATCATCAGAGATGGTGCAAGAAAATGCTTAAGTAATAGTTATAGAGAAGAGATGAAATACAGAGTGAAGTGGAGGAATGAAAACAGACGTGAGATACGCAAAGATATTGTATTTGCAGTTCCATTATTTAAGCAGAATCGCGTATATATAAGCTTCCTGTACTTTGTGTGTGAGTTCCAAAGAGAGAGGGAGTTGCATTAGCATTTGGTTGGTACACATTTTCAGCTGAGTAGACTGGAGTAGCAGGAAATTAAGTGTACTGCTCAAGGACACAATGCACCACCTAGTCCAGGAATTGAATCCATGACCTTATCAGCATGAGCTCACACACCTCACATTCATATATTGAAAGAGGTGTGTCTGTGTGTATTAGGTTAGAGTTCACAAAAATCACCTTAGCACCAGCATATGTTTGTTTGTTGGCACTCCGTTGCTTACAATAATGAGGGTGCCAGTTGATATATATATATATATATATATATATATATATATATAGATAGATAGAAAGATATACATAAACTAAATCATTTATGCATAAATGCAGATGTGATGCTTTCAGAGGATAGCAGATGGATAAAGCAGTGTCAGGATATCCAGATGGAAAGAAACTGGGAGAGGAAGATATGGATAGACATATTAAAAGCTGATCTCGTGTTGGTGAACCTTACAAAAAAGATGACACATACTGTATTTTAACATGTATAAGGAATCCCTAATTTTTGGGGCTTAAAATTTGGAAAAAGGTTTTGTAAGGGATGATAATACTATCCATGTATACCATATTTTTTTAACCTAATTTTTGACAAAAAGTGGGTTCCTTAAACATGTTAAAATATGGTACTTTGATGGTAGAAATCATCAGGTCTTGACTCGAAGAATTCATTGAGGCACATTTTTAGTTTCATATTGTTGTTGAATGAAATACATTAGGCTGTTGGAGAGTGACTGTTAAAGTTAAAAATCCAAAGGTGCTATATCAAGAGAATATGGTAGGCACAGTAGAGCCTCCCAAATGAGGTCTTCAATAACATTTTTGGTCAAATTAGCAATGTGGGACAAGTGTTGTCTTATTTTACATGACTTCAAAGGTGCAAAGTGAGAGAATTATTTTTCCACAGTAGTGACAGCAACAACACTGCTTGTAACTAAGGATGTTTGTAGCATGCAAATGTAAACAAGCACACAGATACATACACACACAGGTATTCAACAGGCTTCTTTCAGTTTTCATCTGCCAAATTCATTCACAAAGCTTTAAACGGCCTTGCCCAAGGTACTATGTAGTGGAACTAAACCCAAAACCATGTGGTGGGGAAGTGAATCACTTAACCACATTGCTATACCTGCTCTTATATGTATATATATCTTCATCGTTTAATGTCCACTTTCCATACCGGCATGGGTTGGACAGTTTGACTATAAACAGGTCAGCTGCACCAGGTTCCAATCTGATTTGGCAAGGTTTTTATGGCTTGATTCCCTTCCTAACGCCAACTGAGTGTAGTGGGTGTTTTTTACATGCCATTAACCTGACATGGGTTTGACAGGTTTACACAAGCACAGTATATCACCAAAGGTCTTGGTCACCTGTCACTGCCTCCATGAGACCCAACACTTGCATGGTGCTTTTTACATTCCAAGTGTACAGGTGCCAGTCATATGGTACTGGCATCAGCCATGACTACAATTTCACTTGACTCGACAGGTCTTCACAAGCACAGCATATCGCCCAGTGCTTGAAGGTTGCTTTTAACAGGCCAGTTATGCAACACTGGCATCGGCCACAACTATGATCTCAATATTGGCAGTGGCCACAACTACGATCTCATATATGTGTGTGTGAATATGACAATTGTATAAGAGTTACTCTGCAGTTAATACAAATCAAAAGTGTGCTGTCAGATATTCCTAAGTAATATGCATGTTATATGACCTCAAAGGTCATGTACAGAGCAAATTACAAGGTAGTAGTAATAGTAGTAGTATGAGGGCATGCACTATAACAATATGTTGCATCCACCATTTGTTGGTGATTCCTTACCCTTGGCAGATGATGCCTTTGCACTACTCAGTCCTCACTAAATTACAGCAGGGATAAACCTTTCTCTACTGCAATTCATAGCTTGCAATTAGGAATTGGTATCAAATTTTTACCTGTGATATTTCCATCTTGCAGATGCTTATTAATTCAGTAATGATGCATGTAGACTTGACCTTATCAGAAGCAAAGCAGTAAATAGAAAATGCGTTAATAGGCAATCTCCAAACTAACATGGATGTCATCATGTCAGAGTAACTAATGAAAATATTGAGTCGTCTGTGAACCCACTGAATTTAACCTAATTAATGAAGCAATATGACCTCCATTACAAAACCCAAAATGCTGGAGTGCTCTAACAGCATCAAATGTATCAAGATGCAGGACTCACTATCTGTATAATTGTGTAAGTTATACATGAAGATTATTTTCTTTAATATTTTATTATAGTGTTTTCATCAGTGAATCAAATTTAAAAAGAAAATTCAATTCAACTGCCCTGAAGATATCCAACAAATATAAGATTTTTAATTTACACACAAATGTGAATGTTTTGTCACAAATTTCAGTAATAAAATTATACATAAATATCATTCATTTTTTGCCTTTTTACTTCTATGTAGAGAATATTTTTAAAAAATCATCTCAATATTTTCCTCGTTTATATTTATATATGTGGTTGGTGAATGAGAATAATTTCTCACATCTGCAAGGTTTTATTACTTTGTGTTACTACTAATAATTAATGAGTTCATGTGAATGACTTATAACATGAATAGGTTTTTCTCCAGGGTGTATTTGTGGATTATATGACAAGAATGATTACCAGCTGATAATTTTTGCCTCCAATCTACTTTCAGCTGTGAGTTACTGGTTACTCATATTTCACACTGATAAAAGTTATATTTTCTGCTCAACTGTGGATTACAAGAGAAGATTTACTTCACACTGAAAGATTCCCCATATATTTCACACTGACATAGCTCTGTTTTTCTTTATTTTGTATGTGTTCATTTATTAACTACAAGTTAATAAATTCACAAATAAGAATTTCTTGAGGATTTTAGTGAAAGAATTTCTCTCAAATGAAAGCATATTTATAGACTACAAGATGAAAATTTGAAGAGAATGATTTCAAAAATATTTCACCAAGATGGTCTCCAATGCATACTTGATGGACTAAAAATTCAGATTTGTAAGAGAAAGATTTTTCACATTTCACAGTCAAAAGGTTCCTCTTCAGTATGTATTTTTTGGTGTGCTTTTAAGTAACCATTAGAAACAAAAGATTTCCCACACACTTCACAATAAAATGGTTTTTCTCCAGTGTGACTACGTATGTGGATAACAAGATTTGATTTATTAACAAACGACTTTCCACATATTTCACACTGATATGGTTTTTCTCCAGAGTGCATTCTTTTGTGTATTGTTAACTGACCATTAGTACTAAACGATTTCCCGCACATCGGACAGTGGAAGGGTTTCTCTCCAGTATGTGTTCTTTTATGTATTTGCAAGAGACCATTAGAGATAAAAGTTTTCCCGCATATTTCACAATGATAAGGTTTGTCTCCAGTGTGTGTCACTTTATGTGTTTTTAGGAGACCATTTGTCACAAAAGATTTACCACATATTTCACACCCAAAAGGTTTCTCTCCAGTATGTATTCTTCTGTGAGTTGCTAAATAACTACTAGAGACAAAAAATTTCCTACATATTTCACAATAATATGGCTTTTCACCAGTGTGTATTCTTTTGTGCCTTGTTAAATCACTACTGCTGATAAAAGATTTCCCACAAGTTTCACAGCACTGTAGTTGTTCCCCAGTGTGACTACGTGTGTGAACTGTAAGCTTAGAATTAGAGATAAAAGATCTCCCGCATATTTCACAGCGATATGGCTGTTCTCCTGTGTGACAGCGTATGTGCAATGTAAGCTTAGAATTCGTGACAAAAGATTTCCCACACACTTCACAGTGGTACGGTTTTTCTCCAGTGTGTAACCTTTTGTGAAGCACAAGACTAGATTTAACAGTAAATGATTTTCCGCATATTTCACAGCTGAAGGGATTTTCTCCAGTGTGTATTCTTCTGTGTATTTTTAAAAGATCGTTAGTAATAAACGATTTACCACATATTTCACAGTTGTAAGGTTTTTCTCCAGTGTGTCTACGTTTATGGATAACAAGATTCGAATTCTTAGCATAAAATTTCCCACATATTTCACAATGGTGTAGTTTTTCTCCAGTGTGTATTCTTACGTGTGTTGTTAACTTACAGTTAGTGGTAAATGATTTTCCACATATTTCGCAATTATAAGGTTTTTCTCCCGTGTGTATTTTTTTGTGCCTGGTTAAATCACTATTATTAGCAAAAGATTTCCCACATATTTCACAGGAATAAGGTCTTTCGCCAGTATGTATTCTTTTGTGAGTTGTTAAATTACTATTCTGGACAAAGGATCTCCCGCATATCCCACAGTGGAAAGGTTTCTCTCCAGTGTGTATCCGTTTGTGACTGGTTAAATTACTGCTATATAGAAACGATTTTCCACACATTTCACAGTGATAAGGTTTTTCTGTGTTATGTATTTCGTTGTGAGTAAAGGTTTCATGTTCTGAAGAGAACACTTTCTTACACATCTCAAAGTGATATTCAGCAGTATTTCTGCATAATGTTCTCTGTTTAGTAAATGTTGCACTACGTAAAGGTTTTTCATCCTTGTTTCTCTGTATAACTGTATCTATAATGGTAGAAACAGTTGTGTGATTAACATCTTCCATATTCATATCCTCTTAAGATCCAAGAGATGTATCAGTATATAATCGATTATGGTTCAGTTTTTTTTCTTGCATATCATGGGACTCTGTTAACATGTGTGGAAAAAATGAGGTTTAGATATTTTTTCTATTTTACCACCATAACGCTCGTTGCGGAATAGGTCCTCCCAAAGAGACGCACATCTTGTCATCGATAAAGATATTTCTAGTTTAATTTTAAGAGAGATAATTAGGACCAGGAAAGCTAATCGCTTAATTGTTGACAGTTTCAATCCAATTTTCCTTGTCCCATTAAAGCTGTTTCGGATGAAATCAAACAAGTGTGGAACACCGACTTTAAAACGTGTAGGTCACTGTATGTTATTCATAAATATTAGCGTTCATCCTAACATGAGATAATCGCTACACAAATATATACAGATCAGTTGAAGTTATAAAGATTAATAAATTACTGATGCGATAAAAGCATTTTGTTTCAATGCTATTTCATACTATAAGAGTACGAAGTAGGCGGTGTCATTGGCAATATGATACCGGTGACATAAGTTAAATGTACCTAATAAAAATACAACTTCTTGATAGGGCCAAATCGTAATCACCGCTGTTGAAAACATAGGAATCTGAAGAAATTCTTGGAAAAATAAAAATAACAGAGGTAGATGCTTTGTATTGTAGATAGTATCTGTACGTGACATATGGTGGAAGCAATAAAGTTTGACAAATGAAAGGTTTACGAAATCAAAAGGATGTATGAAGATATATTGTTGCGTAGTGGAGGTGCAATGGCCCAGTACTTAGGGCAGCGGACTCGCGGTCACAGGATCGCGGTTTCGATTCCCAGACCGGGCGTTGTGAGTGTTTATTGAGTGAAAACACCTAAAGCTCTACGAGGCTCCGGCCGGGGGTGATGGCGAACCCTGCTGTACTCTTTCACCATAAATTTTCTCTCACTCTTTCTTCCTGTTTCTGTTGTGCCTGTATTTCAAAGGGCCAGCTTTGTCACACTCTGTGTCATGCTGAATCTCCCTGAGAACTACATTAAGGGTACACGTGTCTGTGGATTGCTCAGCCACTTGCACGTTAATTTCACGAGCAGGCTGTTCCGTTGATCGGATCAACTGGAACCCTCGTCGTCGTAACCGACAGAGTGCGTAACAACAGATCACAATGAAAAGGTGGACGAGACAGGAACTCTTCGTGTATCATACGTGAAGTTACTTACTCCCACTAGGCTGGTGGAGCTAATAAGGGAAATATTACCTTTATATACTTGTTGCTTTGAGTTTAAATTCATTGGGTTCAAAGAAAAATGCTTCCAACCTCTAGGAGTGACATCACTAAACACAGTTGACTTTCCTTTCATCTATGTGTGTGTATTTTAAGTTTAGGGCGTATGATAATTTTAGACAAAAGATAGTCAATGTCAAAAAGAAAAAGAAAATATACCAATGGCCACAGACGGCCGTACTTGATGTCCTAGAATGCCACATGCGGCCTTAAGGTTTAGACCTTGACTTTGGAAAAGATAGCAAGGACTCCACTAAGCATGCTTGTATTTATTTACTGATTGTTTTACTTGATTAACATCGTCTTTCACAGGCGCCTAAGAAGATAGAAGGTGATCGAATGATTTAGAGGTAACTCGTGAGGGTGCTTAGTTGTTCCAGCGCATCAGCCTCACCATCACCCGTGGCAACGCTGCAAGCGTGTTGGCGTGCCTCAAAAGTCATCCCCAAAATTTCCAACTTAAGGTGGTCAATTGTTTTTGTTTTTTCTTCTTCTCACTCTTATGTATATATTTAAGTATAAGTAAAACTTATATACATAACTTAGGGTATAACTACAGCAATTCACAATGTAAGATAAATTAGTTTGTGGTAAAAAGAAAAGTCTGATGTTTTTAGCAGGCCCTTCCTTTCGCAGACAAAGGATCCCTTTCTCTTATTCATCGTAACAAAACTACGTGCTTCGTCGGATCCTGTAGTCTCGCGTTTAAATTAGAGCGTTTATTTGTTACCTCCCTTACATTTGTTGCCAATAACAACGAGGCGTTCTGTACTTTTTGGAGAAACAGTTTCTCTTCGCACTTCGCCACCACTGCCTCTACACAGTCTATACAGTGTCATTACACCGTCACTACCACCACCTCTATACAATCTCGGTCACTACCACTGCCATTACCTCTGTCGCTACACTATCGCACCGTCACCACTGCTACTACAGAGTACTGCACCAGTACTATCACCCACTCTGTACCGCCACTCTAATATTACATTAACTAAAGCTACAATGGAAACAGTTGGTATGTCGATGGGCAGTGTCCCTTTGGTAAGTCTTTTGGAAATAGTTCTTCTTTAAAATATATTTCTAGGCGCAGCTGTGTGGTAAGAATTTTGCTTCACAACCACATATTTCGAGGTTCAATCTCACTGCACGGCACCTTGGGCAAGTATCTTCTACTATAGCCTTGGGCCAAACAAACCCTTGTTAAGAAGCCGTCGTGTGTGTGTCCTCGCCACCGCTTGATAACTGGCCTTGGTTTTGTTACATTCCTGTAACTTAGCTGTTCGGCAAAAGAGACCGACAGAATAAGTACCTGGCTTTAAAATGTAAAGAAGTACTGAGGTCAATTCATTTAACTAAAAATACTTCAAGGTGGTGCCCCAGCATGACCGCAGTCTAATGACTAAAGTAAATAAAAGATAAAAGATAAACTGTAAAGAAATCACGGAGATGCACTTGCATAGCAAGTGACCTGATCTGAGATCGTGTGCTGGAACGAAAACAATTGCAGCATGGAAGGTGTTTATAAGCCATTTAAAATAACACACAAAATCCGTTAG
>NC_068989.1:16922638-16937027 GCF_001194135.2 Octopus bimaculoides
CATTTAAAATAACACACAAAATCCGTTAGATTCACTTCAACATTTAAATTTAATTTGTCAAAATATTTTCGTCGCTTTGAGACCGCGACCTGTTCACTGACAAAATTCTGTGCTTCACATGGGAAAATCATCTAAAAATATATATATAGAACATATTAAAACAAGAGAAACAGTTATAGGTAATTATGAAAGATATGAATTCTGTTTCATCCACTGTTGAGGTAGCAGTTGTTTTATTTTAAGTCAACCCTTATAGAGAAGATCTATTATAAAGGCACTTCTTTTCTTTCTCAAGACAATAGAGTTTCATTTGGAAGAAGTTTGGCTGCTATTTCTAGCAGATCGTGCTGATATGCAATAACCATCACTGCAACATGCTAATAGTTAACATACAGAGCTGTCAATGATTTGGCTTTTCTATGGTTTAGAAATGTCAATGATTTGGAAATGTTAATGGAAACAGTTTAAGTCTACCTTATTCATGCAAGCGTTTAAGCTAAACACAAACTATATCAATCAGAGAGAGCCTACAGCTTATACAGGTATTGTTTTTCTAACTATTATTAAATAAATAAAAAGTTATAATTTCTAATTATGTTTAAATTTTGAAATAAGTAACTATCTAGTTAAGTACATTACCATTTTAATTTTTTTCAGCCTCAATCTCACACTGCTACGATTGTTGTTTGGTAAGTTTGTTATAATCAGCATTTAATTTAAGTATGTTTTATCCAATTATTGCAACAGAACAGGCAGTGTCTGCAACATCCCCATAGACATTTAAATACATCAACAAAACCCCAGAATGTTACTGGAACACCAATATATACATCCATGCAACATTACTACGGACAGCCACTACATCATTGATACATACAATCACAACATCACCAACACATGATTAATATGCCATCAATATACCACTAGTACACAGCACTATACCACCTATAAACATCTACTACAATTAGATTACTACACCATCAAATCACAGCCATTACACCAACATACACAGAGCCATTACAAGACTAACACACTAGCATGCTACTACACCACCAATACACATATTCACTACAACACCCTACAAACATCCAGACATTACACTAGAACATTAAGAGCTAACATGTGAGCTTCTATGTGATTGCTCAACATGCTAGAAGTAGCGGCCATATTTCCCTCAAATCACAACTAATTTTCTTAAAAATGAAAGGGTACATTGAATAATGTAGTACTGAATAAATTGTCTGAAAACAATATGCGATGAAGGGCTGGAATGTCTTTGGTCAGAGTTGTGCTTGATCAGAGCTTATCTGTAATGAACAACAAGAAAACCAAGAAGATCACCTGCTATACTCTATAGCAGTCAAAGGCAAACTGTGTCCTGTGGGCTTGCCTCTCATGAATTTACCTTGAATTTTTTTATTAGTGTAGCCTGCCTGATGATGAGTCAGGTTTCATGTAGCCCACTTCTTGAAAAAGGTTGCCTGTGCCTATTCTACAGAATGACATCAAGTATTTGAGATCATACTCATTATCATTTTGCATCCAATTTCCTATAATGGGATGGATTGAATGAATTTTCTAAGGCAATCCTTTACAACCAAATGTTCTTGTCAACCCATTTAGTTGCCACCTACAATGTTCAGGGATGCAGTGTATTTAGTATGAAACTGGGATATACATGGTAACAAGTATTCAAAATACATCTGACAGATATAATCCCTGAAAATATTCATAGTGAATAAATAGACACCACAGCATCTTGTTTTCACTAAACAATAGATATCTCTGATCATGTAATATCAAATAGTTGACTCCATTTATGCATTTTACAATACAAAAGAAATGTCATTATATCTAGAGTTATAAAAACTTAACTTTTACAATTTATTTAAATACTATTTTAGAAAAGTGTAATTATTTTTATAGAAATAATTCCACATGTGAGAGGAATGGTTAAAATTTGTTGAATAATATATTTAATTTTCCTATTGTTGTTTATATTAAAATAACCACAGGAATGATTTGGACTTAGAAAACTCTGAAAGTCTTTTGGAAGCCCCAACACTGAAAGATGTGAAAGAGTAAGTATCTATTGTTGAAAGTTGAATTTTATCATTCTGGCATTTCTGCAGATTCTTCTTTGGTAAAGGAACTAGACATATTGTTTGGTCACAGTGTTTCAAAGTGTTCACTTTAAAGTGGAATTGTTTTAGTATCTGTAAATAATTGTGGCTAGCGCAGGCATAAGGCCTTAAATTTGGGGAAAGGGTTTTAGTTGATACTGTTGATCCTAGTACTTGACTTTATTTTATCAACCTTGAAAAGATGTAAAGGCAAAGTCGACCCCAGCAGGATTTAAAATTAGAATGCAAAGAGATGGAAGAAAAACCATGAAGCATTTTGTCCAATGCTCTAATGATTCTGTCAATCTACCTCAGCTCTGAAAAAAAAAAAGTACAATCATTTTTAAATATAACAATATTTCTGATTCCATCATTGCTCTTTCTGTCTGTCTCTCTCTCCTTTTCTCTCTCTCTCTCCTTTTCTCTCTCTCTCTCCTTTTCTCTCTCTCTCTCTCTCTCCTTTTCTCTCTCTCTCTCTCCTTTTCTCTCTCTCTCTCTCACTTTTAAATCTACTGTAACAAACTATACTTTTCATGAACCAACAAATGAACATCTATGTGTAAGCTGATAAAGGAGCCTCTTTACATTTAGATGAATTGTTAGAAATAGTAGGCAAATCTTCCTCAAAGCACACCACACCTCAAATCTGAAATACTGAAGGATGCATTTGATAATTTAGTCATATATACACAACATCTGAATAAAAGCAGGATGCTCATAGTTAGTATATCTGTAACCATATGTCTCTGATGAAGGTTGATTAGAATTTAAATAAGAACATTAGTAGCTCTGGTCCAGTTAGCTGAATGAGACCTTAACTTAAGCACACTCATTGCACACAGTCATGTTACTTGTTGATCCTTCTCTGTTTCTCTTGTTAAACTAAACTATCCCCTCCATTACTAAACCTATGTCTGGAACATAGCAAAAGGTTATTACATAAAATAATGACAGAAGGATTTAATTTAGATATAAACCCTTTAAAACAGACAGTTTTGTATCATAACATCAGGAACAGACTCAAGTCCCAAACAGTTCCAAAACAGCTCCCAAGACTTTTTCCTGGTAAACTGAGTCTGTGACACCATTTTTGTACCCAGTCATACATTGCTTATAATTTATGTCATTTCAAATACTCATAAATATACTTGTAACTGTTGTTCTTTCTCTCATAAAACTCAATCTTTGTATCTTCTACCTTTTATCTTATACTTGCTTCCGTCATCAGACTGCGGCCATACTTTTGGATAAGATAGTATGTAGCTACGCTAAGTGGAGGCGCAATGGTCCAGTGGTTAGGGCAGCGGACCCGCGGTCGTGGGATCGCAGTTTTGATTCCCAGACCGAGTGTTGTGAGTGTTTATTGAGCGAAAACACCTAAAGCTCCACGAGGCTGTACTCTTCCACCACAACTTTCTCTCACTCTTACTTCCTGTTGTGCCTGTAATTCAAAGGGTCAGCCTTGTCACACTGTGTCACGCTGAATATCCCTGAGAACTACGTTAAGGGTACACGTGTCTGTGGAGTGCTCAGCCACTTGCACGTTAATTTCACGAGCAGGCTGTTCTGTTGATCGGATCAACTGGAACGCTTGACGTCGTAAGCGACGGAGTGCCAACACACAACAGCTATGCTAAAGTATTATCCCAGAGACAATATAACAGTTTTTGCAAACTTTTTTTTGACAATGATCAGATATTTCTTTTCCTTTCTCCTCTGTTTGTCTTTTAGGATCCTTGCTGAAATTTTTAAACTTTATAATTATGCAACAGTACAAAAAGAAGGGATTCTTCTAAATCTTTACACATATGCTGTACAATTTGCAAGAGAAGAAGACTTCACAAATGAACAGTTATCTGCCTATTTTTCAATTGTAAAACGTGTTCATGAAGTCTGTGTAGGTAAGTTTATCAAAGCAGGATCCTTGTTACCTTTAGTTTTTAACTCCATTTATCTTTATTATTGATTTTGTTTTTGATGTTGTTACTGTTGCTATTAATTATCCTTGTTCACCATACAGGGATGGCAATGGCATGTATAAGGGAAACAACAGTCTCAGCATGACAGATATGTTCAGGACTGCCATATAGCCTCTGTATCACATATGTTGAGGAATGTCTCACACGCGCACACATGCAGTCCAAGTACCACTGATATATTTAGGACCATTACACACAGTCTGAGTAATAATGATATCTTAGGGCTCACACACAGTTCTAGTATCATAGATATGCTAGGGACCATAACCCACACAAAGTCTCAGTACACAAATAAATTAAGGACCCCTCACTCACATAGACATATTAGGAATCATCACACACACACACACACACACAAATACGGTGGTGCTCCAGCATGACAGCAGCCACAAGGCTGAAATGTGTAAAAAAAAAGCAAATAAAGTAATATATATATATATATATATATATATATACACACAGGGTTGGCCAAAAGTCACCTGACATTAAATCAAAACCCATCTAATTCCAAGATTAAAACAAAAAAATTATTTTATATAAGACTTCACTAATAAATAGATAAATGTTTAAAATAAAAAACAGTGATTTTAACTCACAGCATTCAATTATTAAACATTCATAATTGGAATGAATAAATAAAATTGAATGTTAAGTATTTCTGGAATTTTGATTTACTGACTGGTGACTTTTGGCCAACCCTGTATAACAACAGATGGATAATTGTTCATATTCACTACAGCTGTTTCCAATGAGTTTTTTTTATTGATGAATAGAGATATTACATCATGTGAAAAAAAAAGAAAAAAACGTTTTCAGCAGGTGAATATACACAAATTACCCATTTAGAACATTGCAAGAGTCATCAGTTTGTGACACTTTATGTTTACCTGACTAGTAATAGTCAAATGAATCAAATATATATATATATATCAGTGCCCCTGGACTGGCTCTTGTGCGGGTGGCACATAAGATGTACCATCCTGAGCGTGACCATTGCCAGTACCGCCTGACTGGCCTTGTAGGATTTTCGAGCGAAATCGTTGCCAGTGCCCCTGGACTGGCTTTTGTGCGAGTGGCACATAAAAGACACCATTTCGAGCGTGGCCGTTTTCGTGCGGGTGACATGTAAAAGCACCCACTACACTCTCTGAGTGGTTGGCGTTAGGAAGGGCATCCAACTGTAGAAACTCTGCCAAATTAGATTGGAGCCTGGTGTAGCCATCCGGTTGCACCAGTCCTCAGTCAAATCGTCCAACCCATGCTAGCATGGAAAGCGGACGTTAAACGATGATGATGATGATGATGATGATATAAATACATACAATATACATTTAAACACATACGAGAGATGTCCATAATAGGACATCTAACCCGCTAGAAGGAGCAGTCAAACTCCAAACCACAATTAGGGATAGTTTCGAAAGCTCCTTCTAGTGGGTTAGATGTCGTATTATGGACATCTCTCTTATGTGTTTAAATGTACACTATATGTATTTATATCAATAATATATAGTCTACTGACTAGTTTTTTTCTTCTCGCTAGACCACTGGTAGCAAATAGAATTTCTAAAATTTTTTGCTACCCTGAAATTTATTAATATATATATATAGTGGGCGTAAAAGCACCCACTACACTCTTGGAGTGGTTGGCGTTAGGAAGGGCATCCAGCTGTAGAAACTCTGCCAAATCAGATTGGAGCCTGGTGTAGCCATCTAGTTCACCAGTCCTCAGTCAAATAGTCCAACCCATGCTAGCATGGAAAGCGGACGTTAAACGATGATGATGATGATGATGATGATATATACACACACACACACATACACACAGTCCTAATACTAGAGATATGATAGCAACTACCAATATATAAAATCTCATCTTTACAGATATTTTAAGGACCACCACACACATAGTCTTAGCTACACAGATTTGTTAGAAGCCATCATACACAGTTCCTGTACTGCAGAAACGTTAGCACGCCGGGCAAAATGCTAAGCGGTATTTCGTCTGCCGTTACGTTCTGAGTTCAAATTCCGCCAAAGTCGACTTTGCCTTTCGTCCTTTCGGGGTCGATAAATTAAGTACCAGTTACGCACTGGGGGTCGATGTAATCGACTTAATCCCTTTGTCTGTCCTTGTTTGTCCCCTCTATGTTTAGCCCCCTGTGGGCAATAAAGAAATAAGAAATGTTAGGGACTACCACATTCAGCATCACAGGTATGTTAGGGAGTATACATACAGGTATATTAGGTATTACCAGACACATCTCAGAAAAGAAAGGTGTGTTGGATAATGTAAAATTAGATGCATTATGCTTAGTTAAAAGAGTGGTTAATTGTGATTGGAACATCTTTGGTCACAGGCCTTCTAGTCTGTTCTGAGGCTAAGCAACATCTAGTGTAGTTTAATCAAAACCAACTAACACTTAAATTTCCTTTGACCAGAGATATCCCAGCATCAATCTTACCTTTGTCACATTATTGACAATAATCACGACAACAACAATAATTACAACATTTATTATTCAATATACCTATGTAAATTTGTCCTTTTAGCTGCCAAAGCATTGTATTTCATACAAATTCTATTTATTCTATCCTTTTCAGAAAGCCCATTTGGTAACTTGGAAGAAACGTTCACATATTTTAAAGACCTCCTTGTATCTCACAGTGTCTGTGTAAGTTAAACTCCCACCACATGTATGTCACATGGTCTATGACACTTTTTCTAATATATCTTACACTGTATATCAGTGATACTGTAACATGTATTTTGAGGGAGTGTAAGTTACTTGTCTTCTAATATATGACATACTGTTTATGTTACTTTCTCTAATATAAATCATACTATGACACTCTGTAAGATATCCTTGCACAATTTTTGACATTCCCTCTGTTACACATATCACAGTATCTGTGGAAGCTACACTCCCACATACACATGTCACACCGTCTATAATTCTCCCTTTAATATGTCTTGCACCATGCATAGGTGACACCATGACATATATTAGAGGGAGTGTAATTTACATGCCCTTTCATGTATGTTATCCATTTGTAATGCTTCATCATGCTGACTCTCTCTCTCTCTCCATTTATTTAGTTGCTCTTCCATTGAACTGACGAGAACCATCTAATTGTCCTAGGATTGTCAAACTTTGTATGTATCTAGATGGCTAGTTAATCCTCTTCATACACAAAAATGTCTTTGGCAATGTAAGCAGGAAATGCAGGCAACAGCTGGAAGTCTGAAGGCATTTTTCTTTCTAGTTTGCCTGCATTATTCAGCTCCATTCATTCTGTTCGGACACACATATCTAGGAGCCCTTAGGAACTGTTGCATGCTGTTCACATCTATCCAATGCTACTATCTCCCACTATTTATGATTGATGTTGAAATTCTTCTGTGTATCCTTCTCACGAGTGTTTACTATGCTGGAGTCATTGAAGCCCAGTTTGTTTGAAAACCACTAGTCTGACATACAAGCTATATAACCTTCCCAGTGCATTTCTGACTGCATCAAAGGCATGTGGATGTTGGGCAGTTCAGCAAGAGTACCACTGTGTTAGAACTCTTGTCCTGTCACTTAAGGTTGTTTAACCCCAGGTAAATACTGATCCAGGACATATATGATCAAAGGTATTTCAATTAATAAGATATAAGGTATCTCTTACATTATCCAATGTGCTCTCCATTTTCTAAGATAGTAGGGTAAAATTTGAGTGACATTTAGTTTCTAATTCTAGCAGTTTTTGTAACCCTGTTGAGGCTGTCTTACTATCTTAATAAAGGCAGGACACATTGGCTAATGTAACTCTAGATACTTCTTGACTGGATAATGGACAGAATGGTCACAAATGAAACACCTTTGATCTCTACTGGATCACATCTGATCTGAACTAAACAACACCATCTGGTCACCACCCTTTAATTGGTTTCTATTTCTAGCGTCCACCATTCAGCATCGAACTGTTTTCATCAGAAGAAATAAAGAAGATCTCCGACCATGTGATTAAAACATATTTTAGACATTTTAAGCTCTATAAGTTTGCATTCACTCAACAGGTAAGTCTATCTCATCTATATATAAGCTGCTTTCTTTACTGTTCCCTTCTAAGATCTTCAGACTCCCTCCCTACCCTGTGTCCCTGTTTTATTTTGAATTAATTTGGATTTTGTGTTTGTCCCACCTATGCCAGCATGGAAGGCAGACATTAAATGGTCATGATGTTGTCACCTTTGTCATTCTTGACCAGAATTATTCATTGAAGTAATTAATATTTTCTTGTCTTTATGCGGTGAGCTGGCAGAAACGTTAGCACACCGGGCGAAATGCTTAGCGGTATTTCATCTGTCTTTACATTTTGAGTTCAAATTTTGTCAAGGTTGACTTTGCTTTTCATCCTTTCAGGGTCGATAAATTAAGTGCCAGTTGCATACTGAGGTCAATCTAATTGACTAGCCCCCTCCCCTAAAATTTCGGGCCTTGTGCCTGGAGTAGAAAAGAATATTTTCTTGTCTTTCTTGAGATAATCTATTATTTAATTTTTTTAAATCAATACTTTAAATATGTTAACAAGATAGTACATGTAATATATTGTATATCTGTCACAGAGTATACATAGTAGAATAGATATCTACCGTAGTGTATGCCTAGTGTTGTGTATATGCAGTGTAGTGCATTGAAGTTTGTGAATATTCAGGTCAGTGTGTATTTAATGTAGTGTACAAAGACGTCTCAAAAATAAATAGACACTCCTCATTATGCCATTTGATTTGTGCAGACACCACCTGGTTCTTCAAACTTGTTAAATACATTATGCACAAATCATGTTTTCTAAATTTTAGATTAAGTATTTAAATGCATCAAATGACATTTTATTTCCAAAAGTGAACCCTTCAAAAATAATGGTGTCTATTTACTTATAAGATGTCTGTGTATATCTAGCAAAGTCTTTATCTAATGTAGAATATTTCTAACATTCATCTAAAGCAGTGTATGACTGCTGTAATGTATATCTGATGTAGTGTATATTTAGTGTAGTATAAATCTTTTTGCAGTATGCATCTAGAATAGTGTCTATCTAAATCTAGTGCATTTTTAGTGTACTGTATATTTATTATAGTATATATATATATATACACACTTCATTCCATAATGGCTACCTCTGAAGAGCGCAGGGTTACATAATCAGACTGATATCTAACACTTCTCGGAACTCCTAGCCTGAAACCAATTGGTAAGATCAGCCATAATGGACACACACACACACACACACACACACACACACACGCACACACACACACACACACATGTATATACTACCTTTCTTATGTATTTAATATATCCTTGAAAGTAAGGTGGTGAGCTGGCAGAATCGTTAACAATGCTGGGCAAAATGCTTAGTGGCGTTTTGTTCATCTTCACATTCTGAGTTCAAATTCTACCAAGGTCAACTTTGCCTTTCATCTTTTCCAGAGCTAATTAAATAAGTACCAATTGAACACTAGGGCTGATCTAATTGACTTGCCTCCTCCTGCACAACTGCTGGTCTTGTAAGGTTGGTAGGGTGTCTTTTTTGTGTATCAGGAGATACACTGTCCAATGTGTCCGTTCATTTTTCTTATTGTTTTTTTTTTTTTAAAGCATTTGCTCATTACAAGGTCCTTAGATCACTGAAAACGTAAGAGCTACTAGAATAAAATGGACACTAGACAGAAGTCAATAGGTGATGATGTACATTATACTTAAAAGACTGGAGGTCACATTGAAGAGGAAAAAAAAATCTGGGGAAGGGAATTCCAAAGTTCAGAGGTGCGAGGGAAGAAACTGGTACTGTAAAGTGCTTTACGGCACTTAGGAGGTTGCACAGTATATTGATGAGATTTGGTTACTATTTCTTGTGGCTTTAACGCTATGAAATGGATACTTTTTTTTCATAGAACAACTTAATTGTGGACTAAACTCTTTTTCGTTTCATTTTGTTATGGAATATGACCTTGACCTCTTTAAATTCACTTTAATATTTTTATTACTTTCTTTTTTACCATCTCATTTTATTCCATTTTAATAGCTCTTTTATTGTTAACACATTCAGTATATTTTATTGCCACCCTACTATCTTGTATTTCATTTAAATCTTTTATCAATTATTTTATTGCTGTTTTTTTAATTTTCAATCTTAAATATGTGTGTGTGTGTGTATTAAGTTTACATGGCATTAATGCCATTTCCTCTTTCCCTTAACTCTCCGCCAGTTGTGGTTTGTGGGTCCTGTTTGGGTTGATCTGGAGTAAAGGGAAATATATGTGTATTTCTTTATACATTAACCAATTAATCTATTTATTTATAATATGGACTGTCAAAAAACTTTACCAATGTCAGGTGCGGCTTGATTTAGTTTTGAACTACACTGGACCATCAGATTCCGATGCAAGCCAAGGTAAGTGATAATGGTGATGGCAATAATGTAATACTGGAGGGGTGATGGTGTTATGGTAGTAGTATAGCAAAGGTTTTCTTTTGGTCTGGAGATACTGTGATTGTTTCAATTTGTTGCTTAATGTACGATTTGATGGCATTTGTATACATTTTCACTGCTGTAAAATGATTCTACAGATCCATACATTTGCACAAATTATACTACGTTCACAATGCCTTGAAATTAATCATGAAATGATATTTTTCATACATTTATCTTTTATCTTTTACTTGTTTCAGTCATTAGACTGTGACTAAGTCTTGAAGAATTCATTTTTTAGTTGAATGAATCAACCACAATACTTTTTTCTTTAGCCTGGTATTTATTCTATTAGTTGTTTTTGCTGGACTGCTAAGTTGCAGGAACATAAACACACCAACACCGGTTGTCAAGCAGTGGTGGGGCACACACAGACACAGACACACACACATATATATATATATATATCCAATTTCTCTCTACCAAGTCCACTCACAAGGCTTTGGTCAGTCTGAGGTTATAGTAGAAGACTCTTGCCCAAGGTGCCATGCAGTGGGACTGAGCCCAGAACCATGTGGTTTGGAAGCAACTGTGCCTATGGCCATGCTTACCATAAGCCTCAGAATTTATTTCACCTCATGACACACAGATTTATGTTATTTTATAAATTTCATTAATTCAGTTTTTTGCCAATGCAAATTATCAGTTTCCTTAGACTCTAGTTAATAATAGAAGTGGTTGTCATTGTGAAATGTATAAGAATTATATATACTTAAGAATGGTCAATGTTATGATTCTCTATTTTTTGAATGCTCACAAATACCATATCCTACTGTTTTGTGACCATGCAAGCAAGCAATACTATTCCTATAACTTCTTACAATGTCAAGTTATCTCTTTTGGCATATGATGATGAATGATGTCAAAAAGAAAACAAAAATAGGCATAACTAAAAATTTAATTGAGTGTAGGTTAAATAATATCTGTAAGGTGTTTCTTTGGAGGAAATAGAAGTGAATCAAATAAAAAGCTGCTGTCTTCCTGAAAAATTCTTTATTATTTTTTTTTATTTTTCTTTTGTAAATTTCCAATGAAGAAATACAAATTGAGTCTGAGAAGGAGGAAAAAGAAAAATCTGAGTCTGAAGAATCTCAAGAAGAAATAATTATAAATGCTGAGAAAGAAGTAGAGATGCCCCCTGAATCTGTAAAAGGTTAGTTAGCAGATACCTTAAATCATCATCATCATCGTTTAACGTCCGCTTTCCATGCTAGCATGGGTTGGACGATTTGACTGAGGACTGGTGAAACCGGATGGCAACACCAGGCTCCAATCTGATTTGGCAGAGTTTCTACAGCTGGATGCCCTTCCTAACACCAACCACTCAGAGAGTGTAGAGGGTGCTTTTACGTGTCACCTGTACGAAGGCCAGTCAGGCGGTACTGGCAACGGCCACGCTCAAAATGGTGTATTTTATGTGCTACTCGCACAAGAGCCAGTCCAGGGGCACTGGCAACGATCTCGCTCGAAAATCCTACGAAGGCCAGTCAGGCGGTACTGGCAACGGCCACGCTCAAAATGGTGTATTTTATGTGCCACTCGCACAAGAGCCAGTCCAGGGGCACTGGCAACGATCTCACTCGAAAATCCTACGAAGGCCAGTCAGGCGGTACTGGCAACGGCCATGCTCAAAATGGTGTATTTTATATGCCACTCACACAAGAGCCAGTCCAGGGGCACTGGCAACGATCTCACTCGAAAATCCTACGAAGGCCAGTCAGGCGGTACTGGCAACAGATAAAGATAATAAATTTTCTAGGTTATTAACCTTATATCATCACAAATATGTATGATGTTTATACCTACTCTACATGTTCATTGGTTTAATTTCTGATGATCATCAGGTGTCTTATTCTTAATATACATTCAAGGTCCAAACTATGTTTGCACTGTAATAGGTACATTTTTATCCACTAAGCTACAACTATAACTTTATCAGCTGAAGCATCATTATCATCATAACATGGTATTATAGATGAAAATTCATGAAGAGACAGTCTAACTATTTTTTCTGCTTGTTCTTTTAAACCACATGTGGCTCTGCTACTATGTAGTACTCCTTATTCATATTGTTTCTTCATTGATAACCTTATATTGCTGAAGGAGTTTAAAGTGATTATAATTTGAGTTCCAACCTTTTATGGTAATTTGTGGTAACATTTAGTGCATCTGCATCTATCCGTCCCTTTATCTATCTTACATTTTATCTATCCACCTGCATGCATGCATGTATGTATGTATGTATGTACGTGCATGCATACATACACACACCAGACATGTACATACGTACGTATGTACATACATACATACATTGTTGTTGTTGGCACTCTGTCGCTTACTACGTCAAGGGTTCCAGTTGATCCGATCAACAGAACAGCCTGCTCGTGAAATTAATGTGCAAGTGACTGAACACTCCACAGACACGTGTACCCTTAACGTAGTTCTTGGGGATGTTCAGCGTGACACAGTGTGACAAGGCTGACCCTTTGAATTACAGGCACAACAGAAACAGGAAGTAAGAGTGAGAGAAAGCTGTGGTGAAAGAGTACAGCAGGGTTCACCACCATCCCCTGCTGGAACCTCGTGGAGCTTTTTAGGAGTTTTCGCTCAATAAACACTCACAACGCCCGGTCTGGGAATTGAAACCGCGATCTTATGACCGCGAGTCCACTGCCCTAACCAATGTGCCATTGCGCCTCCACACATACATACATACATATGTATCATGGATAGAAGTCTAATCAAAGCATGTTTCTGTTTTCCCCAGCTAGAAAGGAAAGAATATAAGGTGTTAGCAAATTTTGTGTGCAAGGGATGCATGAGGAAAATTCATCTTCATAGTATTCAGTCCTATTAAGTAAGAGTACTTAAAGTGAGAAGGGAGACAGAAATTGTCCAAATAAATTCATAGAGTTCTCGAGAAGGTCAATGCTTGCTGGAAAGCTTACAGTGTTTCAGCTTGACAACCTTTCAATGTAGTTCATATTACTAGAATCCATTCAGTCCATTCAGATAATACCTAAAAGACAACAGAATTCAACTTTTTTTTACTTGCCTTCTTTCCTCATCCAGTCTATATTCTCCCTTGTACCTTGTGAGTATACTGTAGCATCCTGTCACCAGCACCTTTATCTTCCTTCCAGTGACTCTCATTCACCCTTGCATAATGTAGGGGAAGCCATGTATCTCCTTTATAGTAAGACGCCTACACTTTTCCTTCTATCATATTTTAGCCTTGAACATCTTGCATAAAGCAGCCATCTATCCCTCTCTCAAATACATGCCCACTCAGATGAGCAAGTTTTTTTCATTCCCATTCTTTATTTTGTCTTATAAGTTATTTGGTGATCTCAGTAGTGCCAGTGTCATGAAAAAAAAAAAAATAGCACCCAGTACATACTGTAAAGTGGTTGGCGTTAGGAAAGGAATCCAGCCATAGAACCCATGCCAAAGCTGACATTGGGGTCTGCTGCAGTGCAATGGCATGTCAGAGCCTGTCAAACCATCCAACCCATGACAGCATGGAAAATAGACATTAAATGATGATGATGATGATGAAATTTGAGAGAAAATAAAGGTTTGAATCAGTATGTATAGACATCTTTTAGAATATAGAGACATGAACTTCTTTGATGTTGGCTGAGATAGCAAATGATTCTATAAGTTGTAATTATTTAACTAATCAGAACCAGTTTTAATCATGATGCTCACTGGGTTCTGACTCTGAATGCATGCTAGTGATAATATATATATATATATATATATATA
>NC_068989.1:16937818-16950383 GCF_001194135.2 Octopus bimaculoides
ATAACCAGACATTGAAATATATTACAAGGTAATAGGCTTTTTGTTTATAATAATAATAATTATAACGGTTTCAAATTTTGGCACAAGGCCAGTAATTTTGGGGAAAGGGTGAGTCAATTACCCCCCCCCCCGTGCTCAACTGGTACTCACTTTATTGAGCCCCAGAAAGAAGAAAGGTAAAGTTGACTTTGGTAGAATTTGAACTCAGAATGTAAAGACAGATGAAATGCTGCTATGCATTTCGCCCAGCATACTAACAATAATAATAATAATAATAATCCATTCTACTAAAGGCACAAAGTCTGAAATTTCGGTGGAGGGGACTAGTCAATTACATTGACCCCCAGTGTTTTACTGGTATCTAATTTATTGACTCTGAAAGGATGAAAGGCAAAGTTGACCTTAGCGGAATTTGAACTCAAAATGTGAAGATGGATGAAATACCACAAACCATTTTGCCCAGCATACTAACAGTTCTGCCAGCTTGCTGGTCTACTCAACCTGAAGAAAATTCTAACTGGGTCCCACCGCAAGGCTATGTGCTGTTTATCTTGATATGAGATCACCATGTTGCACACATATAGTTGTGATACGCGTGCCTGGTGTACCCTTATCAGACAAGTATTCATGGTGGGTATATTGGGTTTCATTTGTACCCCATTGTCACTTTGATGGCATGCATTGCTCTCTCATTCAATAATACAATACTCTTTTACTCTTTTACTTGTTTCAGTCATTTGACTGTGGCCATACTGGAGCACCGCCTTTAGTCGAGCAAGTCGACCCCAGAACTTATTCTTTGTAAGCCTAGTACTTATTCTATCGGTCTCTTTTGCCGAACCGCTAAGTTACGGGGACATAAACACACCAGCATCGGTTGTCAAGCGATGTTGGGGGGACAAACACAGACACACAAACATATACACACACTTACATATATACAACGGGCTTCTTTCAGTTTCCGTCTACCAAATCCACTTACAAGGCTTTGGGTGGCCCGAGGCTATAGTAGAAGACACTTGCCCAAGGTGCCACGCAGTGGGACTAAACCCGGAACCATGTGGGTCATAAGCAAGCTACTTACCACACAGCCACGATAATAATAATAATAATAATAATAATAATAAACCTTTTTACTAAAGGCACAAGGCTTGAAATTTTGGGGAAGGGGACCAGTCGATTACATCGACCCCAGTGTTTCACTGGTGCTTAATTTATTGATTACGAAAGGATGAAAAGCAAAGTTGGCCTTGGCAGAATAATAATAATAATAATAATGACAGACTTTTCTTTATTAGCTGCAAGGGCTTGATAAGATACAAAAAATATAAAACTTTTACTTGAGGTTACAAAGTAAGTATAAAGTGAACTATAAAAACAAAAACAGTTACAAATTATGAAAGGGGAGTATGAGACATTGTACAATATATGGTAGGATATTTTAAGAATTTTAGAACTTAAAAGTACACACACACACACACACGTGCATATACATATAAATACACATATGCACAAATATATGAATACATGTACACATGTGTGCATATATATACATATTTACATAGAAAAAAATTAAAAGTGTACAATTAAAACAGAATAATTAAAACAAAGTATAATTAACAAAAATAAGCAATGAATGACTTTTTGGTTAGGTTGAATTGGGTACTCTATGATCCCGTTCACTTAAACACATTTCAGATTCTATTTGAGTGCAAACAAATGTATCACTAAGCATTTTTTTGTTTTTTTATATATATTTTGATACTGAAAAGCATCAGCATCTTGATGCTATTTTTGTAAAAGTTTGATATGATGTTTTTATTTTCTCTTTTGCATGATGTTTATATTCTCAACTTAACAGTTCTTGTGTCATTCCAACCCCTTCAGAAAGTCTGTAACTTCAGAATGTAAAAAAAAATGTTAAATATTAATTACTTTTGTCTTCTACATTTTCTTTGTTATTTTGCAGAGGAATGATTTTGCTGTCTTTAAAAAAAAAAAATTGTTTCTCATAAACATAGAACAAAGAAAATAGATTAGACTGTTTTGTGCCTTTTTTGTGATTTTTTCATCTATTCACTTTCATATTTTCTTACTACAGGTTGATACTGTTAGATGACAGGGTATTTTCCTCATCTATTTGTTATGCTGGGCTAAAAGATATTTGCTTTGCTATTCCCAGAATTTTGAATGGTGGTGCTTTGGAAACTGGGGTTTGTAGTTCTTTTGTTGTTGAGTTTCGTTATTTTCATTTTTTGTGTGTTTTTGTTTATTCCTCCCTATTCTTTGGGACATTCAGCTCTAATGTGTGTTTTACACTGAGAAATATAGCAACTGTGTTTTCTTAACTATATCATTAATCTTGTTGCCTTCTATTAGGCACAATTTCTGTATATCCCTGTGGCCTTCTGGGATCATTACAATGTACAAGTTCATTTTGACATCCACTGACCACAGGGTATTGGATTACCTTTCATCATCTTTAGATAAGTCTGCATTGATCATTCTCCTATACAGCTACACAAAAGTCACTACTAACTATGGGTCATATCTAATATCTCTTATTGTCACTCTCATGTCAGATTGACTCATGTACTGTAGCACAAATGTATAGTCAAAGATATATATGACAATTTTAGCCAGTGTTTTAGCTGCATTTTCAGTTTTAAAGGTACAACAAATAGTGCCATAACTTCTGCTTTCTCAATCAAGATAGCTTCTCCCAATATGTCTTTGGGGGACTGTTGTACTAATTGATATGTGGAGAATTTTCATCTGCTTGTGTCTTTTCATAAGTAGTAATATATAATTTTCTCTCTTTGCCTCTCCTGGATTATATCATGTGGCGAAAAAGGCTGTTTTGTTTTACAAAACTCCTCCATTTACATATTTTTTTTGTAATTGTGATGTAAACATTTTGTCTACTCATTTAGTGTTGAGAGAAAATTTGTTTCCACACAGCTGCAATATGAATGGACTATAATGTTTGAATTTGTTTAAGAGTTGCCAATGTTGTTGTTACTGTTGCTACGTTCCAAATAACTTATTTGAGTAATTGGGACATTTTTTTCATTCTTTGCGCTACTGTACATTTTTTCTTGCTTTTGTACACTTACTTGTATGTTTTGATTTTGTGTTGCTTTTTTTGTCATGTGACATAACTATGTATGGTAGCCGTTTTGGATTTGAAAATGTAATGTATGTAAATAAAATTCTAAAAGTTTGTGAGGAAATGCTCTTTTCTTTCTGAGATCACAATGCACTGCAGAAGACTGGAAGATTTTAAGAATTGGTAAGTGTGTGCAAAGTGGGTACCTTGGTAGTTGACTCTTGATTTGGAGAAGAGAAGAGTGGAAGCCTGCTTTGATCTACTGGAAACATTTGAAACCAACACAGGGGACTAAACATAATCCCATACATGGCTAGCCAACTTAGCAGCCTTATTTTTATGAATGTGTCAGGAAGAAGACTGGTGGTTTGCATAACAACTTTTAAAATTGCCTTGGCATAAACCTGTGTAATTTTTCTTCTCAATTATGTATCAATTAAGCTCTTTTGTTGCTTTTTGCAGCCTTTTCAATGATTTTTCTCTTAGCAACTGGTTTAAAAAATTTTCCTCAGATTTCTTGGTTTTCAACAACAGAGATTGCAACTTTTCACAAAAAGCACTCTTTCAAAATTTTAATTCCTACCCAAACTCAATTTCTTCATTTTTAAAATTTTATTTATTTATTTATTTATTTTTTGAAATCCTCATGATAAAATACAGAAATTATGATTCTGAAAATAATTTTTTTTTAAATTTCAGTTTTTTAAAATTTCCCACAATCTTGGCTTTCTGAACATCCACCCACTCCTCTTCATAACCATCCCAATATTCCAGATGTCTTTAAGAAATCATAGCTGTAGATGTCTACATGGTAATTTATGTGGACATAAGACTCATGCACAGAGGTGCATGTACACATAAACATACATATTTATAAATACTAACAGACTTATTTAAAGAACTTGTACTAATGTAAACAATGAAACAGTAATGCTGGGAGCTGGCAGAGAAAGAGACACAGTCTGATATAAATGGAAGATTTTACAATGAAAATTAGTGTATTGCTTCACTTAATGGAAAAACAAGACACTGTGACATATATAAATAGATAGGTAGTGTTCTCACTATATTAATTAACAAGTTCTGATTAGAAACATGGGAATTTCAAGTGCAGGTCTGTGAAAACAACACAATACAAACTTTATAAAGGACATATATATATATATATATATATATATATATATATATATATATATCATTTTCTGTTTTGGTAGTGTGTGTGTTTCCATTTCTTTCAACATATAGACAATACAACACAGACTTTCAAAAAAGACTTTCACTTTGAGCAATTTGTGAAGGTACGTGCATGACTAGCAAAAGTTTTTACTAGCGGCGAGAAAGAGAGAGAGAGAGAGACAGACAGACAGAGACAGACAGACTGACAAATAGGTTGACAAATCTTTCAAAAGAAACAGCTTATTGGGAAAAAAATAAGAATCTCTATTTTTTCCATCTGTTCTGTTTGTCTGTCTCCCTCTTTGTCTTTCTTTATATAATGACACAGGTATGTACTCACACACACAGGCATATTCTAACAACAGGACAATATTAAATGACTCTCTCTCAGCATGTATGAATGTATGTATAGAAAGATATAAATTTCTCAGTATGATCGTTAAAGGCATTTAATTAAATTATAAAGCTGACACTTTCAAAAATAAGAAATTCTTATTTTCAGTAGTTGTATCTTAATAAGAGTGAAGGTACATGGCTCAGTCGTTAGAGAGTCAGGCTCATGATTCCCAGACTGGGCTGTGTACTGTGTTCTTGAGCAAGACATTTTATTTCACATTGCTCCAGTTCACACAGCTGTAGAAATGAGTTGCGACATCACTGGTTGCCTTTCCCCTGGATAACATTGGTGGTGTGGAGAGGAGAGGCTGGTATGCATGGGCGACTGTTGGTCTTCCATAAACAACCTTGCCCGGACTTGTGCCTCGGAGGGTATCTTTTTAGGTGCAATCCCATGGTCATTCATGATTGAAGGGGTTTTTTACCCTACCATTTACCTTCATAAGTTAACTTAATTTTTTTAATGATCCTGTTGAGAAATATTCACTTGTGTACAAACATACGCACATACATACATACATGCATACAACCATACAGTCAGATAATATTGCTGTCGCATATGTATACATGTACCTGTGTGTGTGTAAACACGTCATACATACAAATAGAAAGAGAGAGGGGGAGAGAGGGAGAAAGAGATAAACAGAAAGATGCTGGCAAAATAGAGATAGATATTTTTGTTCTAATGTCTTTAGTGATAGTGTTGAGAGATATAGGTATGTGTCTGCATAAATTCATATATACATTCATACAAAGTGAGGGAGAGAGACCAAGAGAGAGAAAACAGAGTGAGAGAGAGAGATGGAGAAAGAGAGAGAGAGAAAGAGCAAGAGAGTGGGGGAGTTGTGAACTAAACCAGAAGTTATGTTACGGACAGAGTTCGCAAAAATTATAATAATAATTACTTTTTACCTTTGTATATATCTATATAGAACTTCATACACATGCTTTCGAGTTTATGCACTGTACTGAAGAACTGAGCCCCACTTCCATCAATACGTTATTAGATCATATTAATGGGCCGTTAAGCCTTCTGAGTCCTGGTGCTGCAGTTCCTGTAGCACCCACTTTAAGATAGTACTCAGCATGGCATATAGTATCTCTTAGTAATCTAAAACTTGTGGAGTCCATCCTTTTCCAGGTGTAACAGCAGTCAATTTTTTCTGAGAGAGAGAGAGAGAGAGAGAGAGAGAGAGAGAGAGAGTGGAGATATATGATGGTATCAAAAATATGTAAAATCTAAGGAATGTAAGTTCAATACATGGTTTGCATAAATAATGGAAACTGATTTAACCAAAGATTCAAAAGTTGATGACTCGGGGGAAAACATGAATTCATAAATTCCTAGTAATGATATTTAACATGAAGTTAGTATCAGTATAATAAATCATTTTATTATTGATATATTCATCATGAAACTAAGCATAAAAAATGTAAATTTATTTTATTTCTTTCTGTTACATTATATATTCTGACTTCAAATTCCATCAGAGTCAATTTTGTATTTCATCTTTCTAGGGTTGATAAACTAAGTTCACATCATTCATTGATGTTGGCGAATACCATGGAACAGAAGCTAAATTTCTCAGAAACTGAATTTCCATTCTTTGTTCTCACTATTTCTCTTATCATTTTATATAATTAATTGCAGTAAAAAATAAATGTTGTCTTGTTGTATGAGTATATTTCTGTGTTTGGTCTTGTTATTTCCTGTGGTGTTTATTCATTTTTAATGACTTTTTCTTATCTTCATGATAGCCGGCATTCCCCAGTTTATTTTTCACCATCTGTTCAGAGTGTTTCAGCTTTTCATTAACTGACAATTTTATTTCCCTGATTTTTTCTTGTAACACTTCTGTGATAATCTTTCTCAAGTATTTCTTAGCTTCCTCTGCAATATGTGAGAGAAATTAAATGATGAAACAGTAAGAAAAGAAATAATTAATTAGTTAACTATGAGAGGTTATTGTGGGTACGGTGAACAATGTATGAAATTTCCTACAGGTATTTAAACTGATATCAGCTGTATCAATTTGTCTAGTTTCAGAGTTTATGGGAGCACTGCCCCTCCATCTTGGCAAAAACATAATAGTTAAAAGATACCACATTCAATAATTAGATGCTCAAATGACCTTAGTATTCTGACCAGTATGACATAATAAGTGGTTAAGTAATCTTAGTATTCTGACCAATAAAACAGTCAATAAATTGTCAAACATTCTCAGTATTGTGACTAATAAATCACAGACAAAATAAGTAAGAAATTCTTCTATTGATACAAGGCCTTGTGTTTAAATTCAATTACTCCCAGTAAATCTAGTTAATTTCAGTACATAGCTAGTACAGAGGTGAGATGGTTGAGTGAATGAACTATTGGCTTATCTATTCTTGCTCATAGATGAGGAGTTCAAATCCAAGTTGCTGTTTCATGTGCAGAACATTCCTTCAGAGTATTTGGCTGATAGAAGAAATAGATAAGATATCAACTAGGAGTGTTACCTAAAATAGGCTGCCATCCTATCCAGGTGGATGGATATCGCTGAAGCACAATAATGCCATAAAGTCACAGCTGAGTTGCTTTATTCCTGTTTCCTAGGAAATCTATATACACAGTACATAGCATTATTAACTTTTCTGTTTTACACTGTATAATATAAACAAAACATCATAGTTTTTAATTTACTCGGTCTGAAGGAAGAACAGTGCCCATAACCTTTGGAAGCTTTCACAGACTGTGAGACCAATGTTATTAATGGTCAATACAGAAGCTCGCTTGTTAACTTATAGTAAAAGTATTAATACCAGAGTCAGTTTTCTAACTATATACTAACATGGTAGAAGATAAAAATATAATTTCTAATGCAAACACAAAGGGAATGTATGGTGTTTATGCCTTTTCCAAAACCATTACTACCAAAGGAAAAAAAAACAATTTCAAACTGGAAGCAAATCCAGATGGCAGATTCAGTTCAGCAAAAACTTTCCACAACATTACTGTCTTTTTAAGAGCAGCACATTGAAGACTGGTAGGGAAACTGTGCAAGAATCTGTTACATATGTCATATGCAACAATCCATACACACTCTGAAAATTTACACCTGAATGTTAACCTTTTAGAGTGTGTAGTTACATTATGTTTATATATGCTATGTTAGCAGTGGCTTAGTGGATATGAACATTACTATCCTTAGTTTAGAAATAAAAAATTTCTACTTCAAAACTAGTTTGGGACACTGAACATATCTCAGGATTATCAAGACACTTGACTGGAGATTAAACTAATCAAAATACTGTGTAGATATAATTATTGTAAATATACAGTGTAAATATGAGGTTAATAATCTGGAAAATTATCTTCTGAATCTACTTAAAGGGTTGTTAACAAACCTTTTTCAGAAATCCTGGCCGGCTCATTTTCTTTGTCAATATTTTCATCTGTTGCTTGGGAACCTCTATTTTCAGATATCTGATGATCAACTTTGAAATTAAAAAAAAAAAAGAATACATATTGAAGTTTTTGATGTTATTAGAATTTATAAACTTCAAGATAACATGAAATAACTCATATTAGAGCAGTGAAAATCAAAGCAGAGAAATCTATGAATAGTAGTGTGTGAATACTGGATTAAAAAAAAAAAAAAAAGAACATTTGGATAGGAAAAGTCAAAGACAGCCTTTGACCTTTTATTATACAAAGGATTTTTTAACCCAATATTTATACACTATTATTTATAGCTTTAGCTGCTTCAAGTTTCACGATTGAAGTATTGGTGGAATTCTGCTTTAGACAAAGCATATAACCCCTCATAACTTTTTGATTTTTTTGGAATTTTTGGAAAATTTTTGCAAATTTGTCTTCAGCATGTGAGAAATCATACAATTATGCAAAAAAAAAAAAAAAATTATTTTGATTTTTTTCTAAATTAAAAAAAAAAGAATTAAAAAAATTTTTCAAACATTTCTTTAAAATCACAGTTTAAAATATGGGCAGTCTGAATTTTTGGCTAAATCCCAGAAATAAACCATTAAATGTCTTTATGGAGAAAAAGCTATTGTAAAACATCAATACGCCAGAGTATCAAACTAACAGTATGAGGCAGTTGTGAGATATGCTAAAAATAACAGCTGAATACTCCTTAAATCACAAAAAATTTTCTGAAAATTCCTGTGTGTAAAGCAGTATTCTACTGAAGTATTTTCCAAAATGAATTTTTTGGGGAAGCAGTGCCTTTATATCTATTTCACACCTATTTTCTCCAAAGATATGCTTTACAAACAAATATTATTTAACCTTAACCTAACCTCATTTTAGCTTTCAAACTATTTATGCTTGCTTTTGCTTCTTATAACCTAGCATCATCGTTATGCGCCAGAAGATATAACTTAACATTGTAGATGTTATCATAATAATAATATTATTACTGGCTTACATAATCATAAAATAATGAAATGTGAAATTTCTGAGCATGTGTAGCACCTTCGGCAAATGTCTTCTACTATAGTCTCATGCTAATCAAAGCCTTGTGAGGGAATTTGGCAGATGGAAACTGAAAGAAGCCCATCGTACATATTTGGGTCATCCCATAAATAATGCATTTTTTATACTTCTTTTATTTTTCAAAATTAAAATAAACAAAGTTCTTTCTTAATCTAAAATATACTCTCCATCATATAGAGACTTGTTCACAATCTTTTGATTTTATTGATAAAACTCTTTTTATCATTTTATTGAAAAAAAAACTAATAAAAAAAATTAAATAAAAACAAACTAGAATTTGAGGAAATTAACAAAGTTTGTATTGACAAAATCAAAATCAACAGAATTTACAAAAGAACATGAATCTGTGTTGTGTGAGGAGAGTTCTGAGATTTCTGCTAGAGTCACTGAATAAAGAAAAAATATGTATGAGTTCTATCAATTTGTTTGTTAACTATAAAGCAGTATAAAGGTTGTATGATATGTGTAAATGAACAAATTTTAAGAATCAGCCAATACATATAAATACAGTGTAAACATAAACAATTATCAAGCTACTACTTACCTTGGTTTGTTATGGATTCAGGTTCTCCAATGTAGACTAAAGCTAAATCAAGCTGCACCTGGTATTGGTAAAATGATTAATGGTTTATGTTATAAATATATTCACAATGTGATCATCATCATCATCATCATCATCATCGTTTAACGTCAGCTTTCCATGCTAGCATGCGCTGGACGATTTGACTGAGGACTGGTGAACCAGTGATTCGGCAGAGTTTCTACAGCTGGATGCCCTTCCTAACACTAACCACTCAGAGAGTGTAGTGGGTGCTTTTACGTGTCACCCGCATGAAGGCCAGTCAGGCGGTACTGGCAATGGCCACGCTCAAAATGGTGTATTTTATGTGCCACCCGCACAAGAGCCAGTCCAGGGGCACTGGCAACGATCTCGCTCGAAAGTCCTTACACATGCCGCGGGCATAGAAATGTACAAATTAAACCGTCTGTCAGTATGACTGCATGCAAGTATGTATGTGTGTATGTATGTATGTATGTATGTATGTATGTATGCATGTATGTAGGTATGCATGTACGTACATATGTATGTATGTGTATCGGAGTGATCAAAATATCAGAATACCAAAAGCTTGAAAGACTGAATATTCAGAATGCTAAATTTTAAAATATTTTAGACATAAATATGAAAATCAGCATTAAAAAGCAATTATTTACAGTTTTAAAATATTATATATTTAAGAAACATTGTAGCAGATTCATTATTTTTTTTATTATGCGACATAAAAATAACTATTTTAGAATATAACAAAATGTTTTAAAAACTGTTTATTTGAGAAACAGAAAATATTAGTTTTTTTTAATGCTACATCAGTACAATTATTTTATGGGAAAACAAGAGGTAAAATGGTTTTTAGAAACATTTCTTTACAGTTTTAACATGGAATTTTAGAAACATTTTATAACATCTACTGCTTTTATTATGCTATGTCAAAATATATAATAAAAGTGTATTGTAGGGATCCAATATCACAGCTATAAGTGAAAACTTCAATAGTTTATTTATAGAATATTTCCTTTTTTAAATTTTCTTATTAAATATTTTCCTTTTTCTTTTCATAACCTTTGGAATGTGAAGTACTTCTCATGACTTCAGGTCAGCGAGATAGTTGTGACTTGTAAACAAATTCTTAATACCTCTTTTCAAATATTGTATAACATCTCTTACGCACTCCCTTTGTATCTTGTAAATGTGTTTTTTTCATGCTTCACATTATCCTTTCTTTTTGGTAACCCCTAGTAAAACTTCCATATTTTTTGTAACTCTTAGATCTCTTGTGGTTAATAAAGAAAAGATTATTACTACTGTTTTTATCATTATATGGTAGGAAGCATATTTAATGGACTTAGCATTTAATGAGAAAGATTAAATATGGATAATGAAATAGACTTACCTGTGGAGTGAATGCATACTTGTAGAGTTTGAAGTGTCTAAAATATGTGTTAATCATATGGAAAGATATCTTCCTTACTTCACCCAGTGTAAACAATTCAGTACTAAATGGTGGACACTAAAATATGAACAAATAAATGTGTCATGGCCAGTTGTTGTTTAGCAAACCAATAATCAGATGCATTCTAGCTATGATGACTGATTATTATTCAGGGCATTTAGGGGTACATTACACTGTGTAATACGATTTTTGTCTTTGGAGATCAACTGTTATTTCCTATTTGCTTACCCCTAGAAAGTATGCAAAAAAGGACTAATATTTCCTCCAAACTTTGCTTTTCTTACATTTATTCAAACCCCAAAGAATCCCTCTCAAGACATGGCTATGATGCTCCCCTACTACTCCTGTTCATGATCAGAGATGCACATATTATCAGCCACTAAAGGACATGCTCAAGTGGTTATGGTCAAGCAAATGACAAGCAAATCTGTGGTATTGAGCAGAATATTTACTATAATGATATTTCTGCTTCAGCAGCGCAGCACTGAATCTGCCTGAAGTGTAATGGAATATAGGTCAGTTTCAAAACATTGATGTTCAGGACACAAAAGCAAGGGAGTAGTAGTCATTTCCTTTGATTTCTAGATAGAAGCAAATAGGAAATAACACTTACTGACCAAAAACAAAAACAATAAAAAATTTTGTTATACAGTGTTATCCAATGTGTTCGGTCTTCTTTAAAATGGTAAGGGAAGTCTTTATAGTGTCACAAAAATTACTAGAAATAGTTGCCAAATATTCCCCCGATTCCATACTACCATCTTAGAAAATGGATACATTGGAAAAATTGCCATAGAAACACTACATCTAAATAACTGGAACATCTTTGGTTATATCAATGGATCAATGTTTACATGAGTTTAAACAACAACTACAACAATTGTACGAATTACTCAGTATCACGACTAAATTGTAACAGAACAGCTGTCAACATGTTGAAACATCAACCTTATCTAGTTGGCCCTATTTTCCAGCTTAGAAATAAGGGGGAATTTTCCTCATCCTTTGACTAAATTATAATCACTGTGAAGGTGCATGGCTCAGTGGTTAGAACATCAGACTTGCAATCATGAGGCAGTGAGTTTGCTTCCTGGACTGGACTGTGTGTTGTGTTCTTGAGCACGTCACTCTATTTTGCGTTGCTCCAATTCACTCAGCTGTAGAAATGAGTTGCGACATTTACTGGTGCCAAGATGTATCAGTGTTTGCTTTTTATCCTTTTTAATCACTGAAAGTGACATGATGACTAGTGTTGGAGTCAATATGAAGTAAATATAAGATTCCTACATACACATACATCCACTAAGATATATACACATAAATACATAGAAGTGTTAATACATACATATTTACTATATATATATATATATATAT
>NC_068989.1:16951298-16952621 GCF_001194135.2 Octopus bimaculoides
CTTGTGTGGGTGGCATATAAAAGACACCATTTCGAGCGTGGCCGTTTTCGTGCGGGTGACACGTAAAAGCACCCACTACACCCTCTGAGTGGTTGGCGTTAGGAAGGGCATCCAGCTGTAGAAACTCTGCCAAATTAGATTGGAGCCTGGTGTAGCCATCTGGTTGCACCAGTCCTCAGTCAAATCGTCCAACCCATGCTAGCATGGAAAGCGGACGTTAAACGATGATGATGATGATGATGATGATGATGATGTATGTATGTATAAATATATATATATATATGTACAAGGTCTGATCAATAAGTATCCGGACTGCTGCCATAGTAACAAACCTAAAGTACACACAATGAAACTACTTGGCACAGATTAACCTTGACCTCGGCTGTGCATGCACACTAAGTTTTAACATTCTAGCTCACTTCTGCTATTTACAGCAGTGTTTTGAAATAGCGTCTGTAGCGTGTGTTTGTCGTATTGACCATGACAGCGAGTTGAGCTGAGAATCTTCATTAAATTTTACCAAAAGCTTGGCCATACCTGCTTCGAGGCCTACGCAAAGTTGCAGAAAATGTATGAGTCACACCCTAGTGTACAAGTGGTTCAGACATTTCCAAGATAGCTGAAAAAATATCAATAGTGACGAATGTTCTGGGACACCCGCAGTCAGCAGAACTGAGAAAGACATCACAGATGTGCTTGCACCTGTGAGGGGAAATCACTGAGCCACCATCTGTGAGTTATCAGAGGATCTGCAGTTATCAGAAGATATCTAGAGGCTTCCCAATAAAGAATTTGATTTGAAATGACTCCAACCAACTGTGAAACATGGCGGTATCTTTATAATGGTATGGAGAACTGTCACCAGCAATCGTCGTTCTGAGCTGATCGAATGTGTTGGACCCATAAACTCTGAAAAATACATCGAAATACTTAAGTAAGGACTAATTCCGATGTATTCACACGATAATATAATGAAAAATGAGTTTTTATTCATGGAAGATGGGGCTCCATGCCACACAACGAAAAGGAATCAACAATGGCTGACTGAAAATAGGATCAAAAAGCTTCTTTGGCCGAGCCAATCTCCTGACATGAACCCAATTGAAAATCTTTGGAGTATACTAGATAGAGCTGTACGAAAAACTCGACAGAAACCTAAATCTAAAGATGAATTGTTTCAATTGTTGCATAAAAAGTGGACAGAAATTCCACCAGAGACAATCACAAAGCTCATCAGTTCAATGCCAAAAAGAGTTTCTGAATTAAAAACTGCAAAGGGAATGTCAACTAAATACTAAAGTATGTAGTCCTATCTATCGATTA
>NC_068989.1:16952827-16957400 GCF_001194135.2 Octopus bimaculoides
TATATATATATATACATACACACACACACACACATATAATATTTATATACATATGCCCATGCACATACATGGTTTTCAGGCTAAATTTGGAAATATTTTATATCTCTTTTTTATAAAAACAGTTTGATGCATTGGTAAACAGTCATTGGTGAGCATAATGATTAAAGTTGTAGAAGAGAAAAGGTTAGCTGATATGGAGAGGTGGAAGCCATTTGAATATTGGAAAGGAGTTATTTGTATCATGACGATTCATGTCGAGTATCAAAATGCTGACATCATGACTGCTGCTCAATGTTCTGTGAACAGTGTAAAGGTTGTAAGATGTGACATGGACAGCTGTAACAGAGACTATGAAGTCATAGCCAACAGGAAGGAACACAGCAGGTATTCAGACTGAGTCTGCATGCTGGAATTGATCCAACAACTGATGAACAGGGCTTTAGGCTCAATTCAGATGACTATGTTTAGCTGTTGGGGACTGTGGTCAAACCCTGGCTGGAGAGGGTTGCTGCTGGAAGGCCATATGTGGTAAAATTCAGAATCTCTATTGACTTCACTCGCCCCAATTTCTAGTCTCTTAATTCTGCTAATTATAATCCCATGGATTACTATGTGAGGAGTGTGGTTGAGAAAGACACCAACTATTCTGCCAGCAACACCAAGGCCAAGCTGGTGGCTAAGATCAAGGAGGTGCTTGAGCATCTCCTCAATGTCACAGTGGGAAATGAATGTGCCAGGTTCCAGAGCCATCTTGAGGCTGTAGTAGAAGCTGAGGGTAGCTACTTTGAATAAGCTGGTTTTTAATCTATTAAAATTCTTTTATTTTCTGATGGAATATTACATAGGCAGTATATCACATATTAAAGGAACTGTTATAGTCATGTAACATGCAATAGAGAGAATGTCATGTACAGTATGACATGCATTAGTGGGAGTTTCTTCGACAGGGCAACAAATATTTGAGGTACTGTAACTTACATAGACACTATGACACAAGAGTAGTTCCTTGAAATATGAAAATGTTTCATCCAAGTTAATAAAAGAGCTTTCTGAAAAGGATAAAATAGATTTTGTATGAAATATAATGTGTTGGCTGAGAAAAAAAGACAGATTTACTTTGGTGTATTGAATAATATATATTGTTGTTACTAATGTATTACTAATGTTGTTATTATTAGCGGTATTTCGTCTGCCGTTACGTTCTGAGTTCAAATTCCGCCGAGGTTGACTTTGCCTTTCATCCTTTCGGGGTCGATAAATTAAGTACCAGTTACGCACTGGGGTCGATGTAATCGACTTAATCCCTTTGTCTGTCCTTGTTTGTCCCCTCTATATTTAGCCCCTTGTGGGCAATAAAGAAATAAGGTGAGGTGATAATAGATTCTATATTTGGTGAAGAGGAATAGGATAATTCTGTTAAAGATAGAATGATATTTGTGGTTACATGGGAATTAGAGTCTACTGTTTAAAAGAATGCTTTAGCAAGGTCCTTAATGTTTAAAGCGAATGCAGGTGTATACCAGAGAATAGATCTCCCACCGCTTTTATTAGGCAAATTTGGTGAGGTGTAATTTCTAGTGTATGTTAGAGGAGATTTGGAAGGTTTGATGTTAGTATTCTTAGATCGAGTGTTATCCAAATGTAAATTCACCCCCACACATAACACTCATATACATACCTCCATGATTAACATACACCCTTGTATATCGCTCCTATCTACCTAACCTTAGAACTCTATAAGATAAATGTTAATTCTTTAATTTATTTTAAAACTTGAACCTATTAAATCCCCTAATATTTATTTGTAACTCTTATAATCCTTAATAATTTAATATTCAACTGGTTTCTCCATTCACAACTACCTACACACTCATACCCTCATAGATAGAAATATTTCTACAGCCACTGACTTAAGCCATAAAACAGACACAAACACTTACTACTAGATTTCCTCCCCAACCTCTACAGACTAGAAGAATACCACTGGCACCTACTATTCTCATTAAATCCCTTTCATTTTACTTTTTGTCTTTTTCACATTATCTTCCTCTACCTCCTCTTCCTCTCTCCATATTTACCCTTATATATTTATTTATTTATCTTCTTGGTTATTTTTGTAAACTATATTCTTATATACCTTATTTTATCCTTAATACAAATCTTTGTTTTCTTCTCCCACTCTCTCTATCTCTCTTCCTATTTATTTATTTTTCTTTCTCTTTATCCCTTAATAGCCACCTCTGCTACCACTCTCTTATGGAACGTTGATATGTTCGCATTTATTTCTGGATATTTACACTATTAAGACTTTAACCTATATGAATTTACACAGAGGATTGTACCTAAGGACTTATGGACTGACATCTACACAATCGGAAAGTTGAATTGGGAACTTTTATGTTTCTTTTTTCTTCTCTTACTTTTGTTTCTTCACCTCCTTATTCCTTTTCTCCTGTCCTTTATGTTGTCGTTTCATTAATCTATACCCTTCTCATTTTCCCTATTTGTCTCTGATGACAGAATATCTCATATTTTAGGATGTCCCAGAAACAGCTGTAAGATTTTGAATTTTTCCAATAATAATAATAACGTATATGATTTGAGATGTTTGTCTTGCCTTAACGTTTGTTGTCCTCTTTAACAATTATATATATATATATATAATTTCTCCTTCTTTTTCGTCTTTTTCTTTTTACTTATATTTTATTTACTTTTCTGCTCTGATGAAGTTTCATGATTCAATTTGGTATAACTAATCATCTACAATGATAACTATAATTACTATTATAGTGGCGGTTAGAGCTGAGAATCATGCTAACAGAAACAGCTGTAAGTCGAGGATGTAAATCAATTGTTATCCATTTTCTGTTTTCCTTTGAACTACGTTCTTAACAGAATATACTATAACTATTGTTGTAGTGAAAATGGTACACTCTTTCCCATGTGACAAAGTGGTATGACTCAGCCACTATAAAGTCAGACAGTCAGTTGTTGTAGGTCAGTAGTAGTAGATTCATTGTGTGAGTTCTCAGTTGGAGTCAGTACCAGTTACATGATATATATGAGTTCGAGTTACTGTCAAGCTGAGATTTTGAACTTATGGAGACAATATCTACATATCACCTGAGGAAACACAACTAGATCTCATAATGCAGGGAAGCGGTTGCATAATCAAGTACCTGCACACCTGGAGAACTACATTTTGTGGAAACAATTTTAGTGATTAAAAAATAAATGTCCAACTGTATTCCTTGTAGACCCCAATTTTTTTCAACTCTCTCTCTCTCTCTCTATATATATATATCTGGTATTGGGATTTATAGTACTGGCCACTATGTGTGTTTGTGTGACGGTCCCAAATGCATCTTTGATATTGGGACTGTGTGTGTCTGGAACACTGTATGTATCTAGTATATCTGGTATTTATAAGACTATTTTTAAGTGTGTGATCATCCCAAATAGTCATGTGATTCTGGGGCCATATGTGTATATGGTTGGCATTAATATATCTGTCGTACTGGAACTGTATATGTGTAGTGTTTGTCTCCAATGCTGGGACTGTAATATATATTACTGTCCAACCTTGTCCATTTTAATGTCTAACCAAGAATAATTAACAACAAAAATAATATCAAAAACAAAATCTATAAAAAAGATACAAGTTCTGTCTATATCTTGAATACTGATTATTTAACCAGGATCATGCACAGTAGACTTACTTGTACAGAATTCATGAGCATCTTTCACAATGGAAAAGTAGGTAGACAACTTATCAATTGTGAAGTCTTCATCCCTTGCATATTGTAATGTATATGTGTATAGGTTGAGCAGAATTGCTTCTCTGAGATCTTCTGCATAATTGGTGAGATTGAAGATTTCAGCAAGGATACTAAAACCACACAGAAAGCAGAATTGAAGAAGAAAATATTATTAAAATAACTTTGAAAAGCAATTTTATAATCTCAAAAATATATCTCTTGTTCTGTTTGGAGTTTACTAACTAACAGTGTTTTGATGTCTCTTGCAGAGTAACATGGTATGGTAACCTATTATCTTATTTTACCCAGATACACTTATGATCTAAGAGTCTTAAGAGAATTTTCTAGAAATGGTATAAAATGTAAACAATGTATGTGTAGTGAAACTACCTATCGTCACTAGATACAAAACTGCTAACGCGAATGTAGCGGAAAACATTAACCTTGTCATCACGTGACTGATCATTATTCGAATCGGCAACTTCTTTGAACCGTTCCCGCCAGAACGCAAACTGACCAATCACAGCCCTTAATAAGGTCACGTGATAGTGTTTTCCTACTACCGTCTTGGAGCCCTCTTAACGCTTTAAATAGAACAACTCATATCCAGCAAATTTGTCTCGGTCCAGTTTCTCTTTGAGATCTGTTCCGTGTACCACACGACAGCAGCAGCAACAATCAGCCAGCGACCACTTCAACAGCTTCGTCCAGCCAACGATGACCACTGCCGTCGCCACATCAGCGACACGATTCTACGATTACTACTAACCAGCGTCAATCTCCACCAGCGTCTACACGACTTTCTATGTACACCA
>NC_068989.1:16957599-16959414 GCF_001194135.2 Octopus bimaculoides
ATACTATTGGGTACACAAGAACTGGTATAATTGCTCACGTGTTATTGACTCTCTTTCTATCTGCTGTAATAACTCACATACACACACATGTATCACTCACATACATACTTTTCTTTGTATGAGGGCCTGTCTTTGATTATGTTATTATATGTCACATTCACACTCTCACACAGACATACATCTTTAACGCTACAATAAATATTTCTGTTATTCATCTTATACGGTTGTGGTCTTTCATTACTGGTCATCTATGTTATCGTCGTATAACATATCATGTATATCATCATTGATATATATAATTTTGTGTTCGACCGTGTGACATGTTTAAATAAAAGGAGTCCTCTGTTTTTCCATTCGTCACCATTTCTCCTTTTTGAGTTCGCACGGTCGTTCCTTACAAATGTATCAATAAACGACAACTACACCGTACACGGATCAATTTTAAATTTCGGAGAAGCATTTAATCACGATAAACCGAAAGGATCAAACTTCACATGGGATGGTTGTCTAGACGTAACAACTGCACCACAACTCGGAGTAGAAGGAAATGTACACGGTGAATCGGTAGGCGAAACGAGAAAAAGAAAACGACAGTTCTGGAAAGAAGATTTAAATTACACAGAATACGGAGACTGATCACCATAACCTAGTTAAAGACGCAAACGGCAATATGGTTCCCGCCAGTGGAAACATGGTTACGGCAAACAGAACAGTCATTAACAAAGTCCTATATACATCGGAAGACTCGCCAGAAATGATACTCATCAACGTGCCACAGATCGTCAGACCCACGGTAGCAGCGCACAACAATACTTTGCATTCGATATCACGTACACCATAACACTAGACGCATACTACGAAGCTATGCAACATCCGCAAAAAGTAGCCACCATATGCCACAAGGCAGCTGAGAACACTACTTATCCAGGATTTGAATATAATCTATTCTGCGCTACACCACCTTGCAGACACTTGAACAATCTCCCGCCAAAAGGGAAACGGCACGGGAGAACTACTTACATAGATGCGGATTCAGCTGGCGACAAGGCACTTAAAAATTGTTCAGGACACTTTGTAAACAAGTAAGTAGACAGCGCTTGCCTGTCACTTGCTAATCACCTTCCAGGCCCTAAACACTATAAATACACACAGGCAACAGTGACAGCCAGCAGTCATGGACACACCAGTCAACAACTTCAACATGAGCGAGAACGACGACAAAAATACATTCGACCAGGCAGTGAAGTCGGAAGAGTTGAAACCATACACGTGGGTGTACAGACTCAGAGATGAGAACGAGATAACTTGGGATGAGACGATCACCATCAGCGCAGCGACAGACACCTTCACACACGACTACACGCCGCAGACAAATTATTTCATGAACATTCTATCGAAACATCCCAACATAACGATATTTCACAAGCGTTCCATTTCGGCGATAAAACATTGCTACGACAGACCACACTTTCACGTAATATCATGGCATAAAGACCATCCGACAAACCTACATAGCTTTTCACAACTTAAAAATTTGTTAAAAAAACGACCTCGGAAAACTGTACAACATGGCAGCTATGAAGCTATTCACACCATATGGATTCGCAAACTACCTAAACAAAGACAGCTCCATCAGATGGGTAGTATCTGCTGACAACATCAAAACACTCGGACAAAAGATGATGTATGAAAAGCTCACATGCAAATCATTGAATACAACAACAAATTACTCACAGGAATCAGACGAAGACAAACAACTCATTAACAACAAGACTGTAAGAGGATCTAAATATGATTTTATTAAGAAAATCATGC
>NC_068989.1:16959509-16961023 GCF_001194135.2 Octopus bimaculoides
CCAACATAGAAGCACTTTCTACACCGATCTGGGAACAGATTAGGCAAAAAAAAGACTATTTTCAATCAAATGCAAACAATTACCATAATATCCAAAGATCGTTAGACATTTACGAAGAATGGCTAACACACTACAATATTGACGCTGATAATTTCTCCAAACACACATTCGAGGTTTGTCATAAGATAAACCCGAAAGTTAACGGGCTGCACATAACCGGAGTTTCCAATTCTGGGAAGAGCTATATACTACGTTCGATAAGAAACGGATTGATCAACTGTGGACGCATGCGATGTCAGGCATCGGACAACTTTACATTTGGTTCCTGCGTAGACAAAACAATCATTTATACTGACAAAATTATTATGGATATCAAAGCAGCTCCTCTTTAAACTGAAAAACTATGAAATACTGAGACAAAACAATATGCCAAGATGAATCTGCAGAAATGCCAATATGATGAGATATAATTTTCAACAACAGATACTTACGTTTTCACATTTTGCAGTGTTAGGGCATCCTTAAGTGCTTGTGATTGGTCTGGGTCCAAGTCTTTCCTGTAGTTATTTCATTATAAACAACAAAAGACAAATATATTACTCAACAAGCTTCAAACTATTTCACTTTCATATGAAATTATTTCTACAAAACTAAATTCTCTGTTTAAATATTATTTGAATAAATTATGAAGGTAATTTTTTTTTTATATAAGTTACTTTTAAATCTTTAAGTATGACAACTTATTTCTTCTGTATTGTAGTGGCATAAAGGGAGTCAAATCAGAAGAAGGTGTTGTGGTGATCATTCATTTACCAAGATTCATCATCATCATCATCATCGTTTAACGTCCGCTTTCCATGCTAGCATGGGTTGGACGATTTGACTGAGGACTGGTGAAACCGGATGGCAACACCAGGCTCCAGTCTGATTTGGCAGAGTTTCTACAGCTGGATGCCCTTCCTAACGCCAACCACTCAGAGAGTGTAGTGGGTGCTTTTACGTGTCACCCGCACGATACGTGTCAACAGAAATTTATTTGTCAAATCTATTTCAGATACATACTTAATGCCGTCCTGTTAAATGTAGAGGGAGATATTCTAAACCCTTCAGAGATATTCTAAACCCTTAACATCAATTTTTATTAGAGAAAAAAAAAACAAAAAATCAGTTTTTGCTCTAAAATCACCTAAAAACACCTTTAAAAAGTGCCAAAACTATAAAATCCATTAACTTCAATTGCAACTTGATTTAACGGAAGTTAAATGTAACAGAAGTTAATTAGTCCGATAATGATTTCCAAAGTTAACTTAAAAGTTAAATTGTTAACGAAAATGTTTACTTCATTAATTAATTACAGGTGCATGAGTGGCTGTGTGGTAAGTAGCTTGCTTACCAACCACATGGTTCTGGGTTCAGTCCCACTGCTTGTCACCTTGGGTAAGTGTCTTCTACTGTAGCCTTGGGCCAACCAAAGCCTTGTGAGTGAATTTGGTAGACGGAAACTGAAAGAAGCC
>NC_068989.1:16961240-16965249 GCF_001194135.2 Octopus bimaculoides
ATATATATATATATATGTGTGTGTGTGTGTGTGAAAGTTTGTGTGTCTGTATTTGTCCCCCCAACTTCGCTTGACAACTGATGCTGGTGTGTTTACGTCCCCGTAACTTAGCAGTTCGGCAAAAAGAGACCGATAGAATAAGTACTAGGCTTAGAAAGAATAAGTCCTGGGGTCGATTTGCTTGACTAAAGGCGGTGCCCCAGCATGGCCACAGTCAAATGACTGAAACAAGTAAAAGAGTAATGATTAACAGATTAAGTTTGGTGCCCAGGTTTGTTTCTAAAGGTATTTTTAGGTGGTTTTAGAGCAAAGACTGATTTTTTGTTCTTTTTTTCTATAATAAAAATGAATGTTAAGGGTTTATTCATAACTGACGTTACATTTTTAAAGAATTAACTGATTAATGGTTATCAAATTAACTGATTAACGGTTGATGGCTAATGTTAGTGATGATGCTTGGTATGATGGTGATAATAGATAGGCGATAGGTACCTCTGTAGAAAGACAAATGACCACCTGTCAGAAAGATTGTGAGGAAGCTTCAAAGGGAAAGACATCACATATGTGCATGTGCATGCAACCTTCACCCTTCTCACACGCACAAAAGTACTGATGATAAATAAATACATACTAAAGGTTGGTAATAGTACCAACTGTGATGGTAATAACTAATGGTAGGAACGAAAAATAGCAGTTATGCTGGTGGTGATGATACAGAAAATAAAATAATAAAAGTGTATGTATGCATTAGTGAATTTTATTTTTTTAAAAGTTTCATTTAAAAATGTTTCTCATTTGCATCACATGGATCCCACAAGAGCTGGACCGAATGAATCTGTCCCCACTACCACTGGCTACACCTGTGGGTGTTGTGGCAGTGTGTATTGGCATTGTAGTGTCTGCGTGTTTTGTTGTAGTGAGAGCGTGTATTGTCGTATGTATTACTGTTGTGAAGTATGTACTGGTGGAGGTTATGTTTTGTTGGTGTAATATCTGTCTATTGGTCTTGGTCAAGTAATGACTGTGTGCATTAGTGATGTAGGGGCTGTTTATGAGTGTTGTAGTGGTTATGTGTATTGTTGCTGTAGTTGTGCTCCGGTTAGTATGTAGGTGATGTGTATGGGTAGTTGGTGTGGTAGCTGTGTTTTCCTGCGTTGTTGATGTCTTTAGATGTGACTGAGGTGTTACTATGACTGTCTGTTTGGTTAGAGTAATAGAACCTTTTTAGAATTAGATGCTGATATCATCTTACTTACCAAATGACTACCTTGATCCCCAGTTTTGGAGGCTGGAGAAAAAGAAATAATTAATGTATTATTTTAATTATTCGAGTATCTAAGAACAACGTTTTAGAGATGACATTTATAAATAACATGCATATGGATGAAGACAGCTGAATAAAGAAGTTTTAATTGTGGAGGGTACCTGTGGAAGGGGTAGATCCAGAAAGACACGGGATGAAGTGGTGAGAAAGGGTCTTCAGATGCTGGGCCTCACAGAGGAAATGACAAAGGACAAGGATTTTATTCAACATATTCCCCTTCTCAAATTCATACAGTTATTGCAGCAGTCCTTCAATTTTTCTAAACCCTCTAGAAGAACTCGGATGATTAAGCCGCCAATCAGGCCTTTTGCAATACTTATAAGGTCAGAAACTTTTCAGCGAACCCTCATATGTGCATGTTTGTAGACACATATAAATATACCGTTTATATGAATCCCAATATCAACAGTAATATTATGATATTTATGCTTTTTTAGTCATCAGCAAAGTTGACCATTATTATCAAGAATCACAATGTATCATTCATAATACCAATATTCCAAGAATTAACAAATATTTTAATATAGTTAACAGCAACAAAGGTGAAACAGCTATCAGTTTGAGGGAAATTCCTTCATTACAATAGATTTTTACACTGGCATAATGCCAAAATTATATAAAGAGTGGGGGTGAGTACTTAAATGATTGATAAACAATATATTATTGGTGCTTAACTTGTTGAATCCTGGATGGATGAAGAGGATACATGAATGTAATAAAACAAAACTAAACACTACAGGGCTGGCAATTTACTGACTCTAGCATTTACTACTACTAACAACAACAACAACAACAATAATGATAATAGTAATAATGGTTTCAAATTTTGGCAAAAGGGCAACAATTTTAGGGGAGGGGATGAGTCGATTACATTGACCCCAGTGTTCAAGTGGTACTTATTTTATTGATACTAAAAGAATGAAAGGCAAAGTTGACCTTGGTGGAATTTGAACTCAGAACATGAAAATAGATGAAATGCTGCTAAGCATTTTGCCTGGCATGCTAACGATTCTGCCAGCTCGCCTTATCAGTATCATTATTCATCATCATCATCATCATCACCATCATCATCGTTTAACGTCCGCTTTCTATGCTAGCATGGGTTGGACGACTTGACTGAGGACTGGTGAAACCGGATGGCAACACCAGGCTCCAATCTAAATTTGGCAGAGTTTCTACAGCTGGATGCCCTTCCTAACGCCAACCACTCAGAGAGTGTAGTAGGTGCTTATTATTAAACAATAATCCCATGTCAGATTTGTCTTGCAAATAGCAGCCTTATTGGACACAGCACACATCTTAAGGAAAGTATCATCTGTCCGAGGTCCTTGAAGTGACTTTTTTTAAATAGCATAAATATGTTTATGGCGAGAAAAATATTCTTTACTCTAGGCACAAGGCCCGAAATTTTTTGGGGAGGGGGTCCAGTCGATTAGATCGACCCCAGTATGCAACTGGTACTTGATTTATCGACCCCGAAAGGATGAAAGGCAAAGTCGACTTCGACGGAATTTGAACTCAGAACGTAAAGAGAGATGAAATACCGCTAAGCATTTCGCCTGGCATGCTAACGTTTCTGGCAGCTCACCGCCTTATGACGAGAAAAATATTGAAAAACGTCAATACATGTAAGAGTGACAAAGAAAATGGGGAAGGTGGTCGTGGGATGTGCTAGAAACAAAAGCCAAATCTCCCTTAAGTCACACACTTTTTCGTCGGGAAATATTTTCAATTTCTTTTTTCTTTCCGCAAAAGCCTCTCCCACCATGAATTTTGAGTGCATAGTACAAAAATAAATAAATAAAAAAGAAAAGGAGAAAGAAAAATATTGATCAGAATCGGTGGGGGAGGTAAGTTTAGACAAAAAATCATAAATTTTCAAATTTATTCTTCCTAAAAAGACGCTTACCATCTTTTTCCGAGTCCGTGGTCAAAAAGAATTGGGGAAATCCCGTCAAAAACGGAGAAAATTCAACTTTTGTTGGGTAGGCTTCCCGATCTGAAATTCCGCTTACTTTTGATACTTTGACTAGAAATTGTACATGTGAAGACGACGATGACGATGATGATTTCAAACTATGAAAATTGTTTTGTTCTTAAACTGAATGTTACCTTGCTCCTATTTTTAGAAGGAGACCTGTTTACTGTGTCGAGAGCTATGAATGATAAGCGGCACCTGTACACGTCGTTGCTATATACGCCTCACTCTCAGAGCTGGTGGTAATGGAAAAATCTGTGTAAATATAATTGCTGTTGTTGTTTATCATCTGATCGGGTAGACCTATATATCTCAAGTTCTTTCAATATCACTTAATCTTCTTGTATTCCTCACAGCAACTAATTTATTACACTTGATGAAAGTTTTGTACTTACGAATATTCGTTGCAAAGTCGCAAGTCTTTTCCAGCGATACATCGTTTACACTTTAAAACGAACAACGCTTTTTTTTTTTTTTTATTTGGTCACAAAATTATTTCCCTTACATTTGTTGCTATTAACAACAAAGCGTTCTACATACCATTAAACAATTGGAACCATTTTAAGTCGTCGTCGTCCTCGTGGTCGTCATTGTCGTCGCTGCCACCACCACCACCACGGTGATGAACGGAACAACTTTCACTAGCTGTAATATGTCTGAGGCAGCGACTGACCCATCGGTAACGAGGACTGGGAATGGCGAGCGGC
>NC_068989.1:16965295-16991416 GCF_001194135.2 Octopus bimaculoides
GCATGTTACCGTCTCTCTGAGAGACAGTGGATATGGAAACAATTTGGACAAGGATAGTTTTCTTGTTCAGCCTCTCTGATATGGCAGACCTATGATGAAAGACATTCCAGACATGACCATACAGTCTTTTCTTACGTGTAGAGAAACCAGGGCAACATTGTTTATCATGTCCTTCTTTTTTCAAGATAGTAGGGTGTGACTTGAGGACGATTTGGCTGCTATTTCTAAAAAAAAAAAAACCCCACAAAACGAGCGACTAAGTAGAGGCTCCCTGGTGAAGTGTCCTCTAAGCCCGTGACAGTGAATTCGTCTGGCAAACCTTAATGGCATTACTTTGCATGTCAAGTTTCACACTCTCCTTTTGTATACTCTTTTACTTGTTTCAGTCACTTGATTGCGACCGTGCTGGAGCACCGCCTTTAGTCGAGCAAATCGACCTCAGGACCTATTCTTTGTAAGCCTAGTACTTATTCTATCAGTCTCTTTGGCTGGACCGCTAAGTTACGGGAACGTAAACACCCCAGCATCGGTTGTCAAGTGATGTTGGGGGACAAACAAACGCACAAACATATACACACACGTATATATATATACATATATACGACGGGCTTCTTTCAGTTTCCATCTAACAAATCCACTCACAAGGCTTTGGTCGGCCCGATACTATAGTAGAAGACACTTGCCCAAAGTGCCATGCAATGGGTCTGAACCCGGAACCATGTGGCTAGTAAGCAAGCTACTTACCACACAGCCACTCCTAACCCTAACCCTCGAAGATAAAACAAGCATATGCAGCCTTATTCTGCCATTACTTGGAACAGAAAAAATATAAAGCATATAAATATTTTAAATGGTGACAATCAACAAACGCATGTACAGCATGTGCCTCTCATTTTCTCAAACACTGCAAGTTTACAATTGTGCCAAAGTACAACAATGAATTGTTTTCATTCATAAGGATTACACTGCCAAAAATATGGAAGCCTGACATGGAAAACTACTGAAAATTAAGCGCACAAAGTGTACCTCCTGCCCAAAGGCACATAATCAATTTTCTACGCTTGGATTCCACACAGACACTTGCTTATCTGGTTTCCATACACTTTCTATAACCTTTTCACATGTCCTTCAGAACAAGCTTCAAACAAACTATGTATATAAAGACAATTTTGTCTTTCTTATTTCATTTGTTTACATTGCTTGCATTTTCATTCTGCATTATTATTTTTTGTTTTGCTTGGGCTTGCAACACTTGAATTTTGTTATGAACATAAATACTCTTCTTCACATACATATTAACATGTCCTCTCTGCTTTTTATCTCATATGCATTCACCTTGCACACTTCAAATGCATGGATATAACACCTGCTTGTTTTTTCATTCATACTGATGACAGCACTGTAGTGACGTCATATTGGCGCCAAAAGGCATAGTCGCCATTGCTGAATCCTTAACCACGCATGCGTGGGTTTCAACATCGAAGCGTTCCCGCTATTAGTCTGTCTCTTTACCAAGCCTGACAGCGACCAAGCAAGCTCTCCCATTTGAGTGTGGTTGAACCAAGTTGTCTCTATAAAGACACCAACTCGAAGAACCGTACATCTACATTTCAGGCTACTCTAAAACCGGACAATTGGAAGCTGTTTTATTTTCCACCATACAATAAATATTTGTTGTTGTTGATCAGTTTGGAGTTTCTACGTTTAGTTCACTTCTAATTTAATATAGGAAAGTTAGGTGTATATCTAATGATATATAACCCACTTTCCTAAAGCACTTTTCACTCTGCAAACTTCATGTTGACCACTTGGGAAATCTTACTGGATAACAATGTCCAACTTTTTGCAGTCAACCTTGTGCACAAACTCATTCATAACCTGCAGCTTCACATGCATCTGGTGTTTGATTTATGTGCATACACGTTTTCATGCTGCTCTTTTCTCTTTAACATGCAATCCATAATGTCATCACATTACACTTTGTTTTATTATTTTTTTTTGTTTTTCATTGCCTGTATTTCACGTTAATGTTTTCATTTTCTTGGAACACTCAACTTTTCCTACATTATCCTCTGGCTTAATGTTGCAACTTACATAGACATTCATTCAATACTACAATACAGTTTATTGAATTTGATCATTACCACTTCAACAACCTAGAATGCTGGCCACATCTTTAAATATCCTCCATCTCCATCACATATCCACATCAGTGCAGTCTTCTTCATGCATACTACACCTGACTCCTCTTATATCCACCTTTTCTATCAGCTCATTTGTGCACCTTTGTTTCTGCACACCAGCTTTACACATTCAGCCTCTGTTATTCTCAGCTTGTGAAAATCCTGCACATTCAGGACCCACATTTATTGATCATGCAATATCATACTTCATACACAAGTATCATACAACATGCACTTCACTATAAGAGAGAAGTCTTTTGTTGCTAGAAGAGATAATAGATCTCCAAATTTTTTTCCAACTCATTCTTACTTTGGCTATTATACTTTCAGAACATCCATCTCTACTGCTAATTAGGTCACCAAAGCCACAAAGGCTATCAACTACATCTAAAAACTGATCATATGGTTGGATCATATAAGGAGAAGGAGGCGCAATGGCCCATTGGTTAGGGCAGCGGACTCGCGGTTTCGATTCCCAGACCGGGCGTTGTGAATGTTTATTGAGTGAAAACACATAAAGCTCCACGAGGCTCCGGCAGGGGATGGTGGCGAACCCTGCTGTACTCTTCCACCACAACTTTCTCTCACTCTTTCTTCCTGTTTCTGTTGTGCCTGTAATTCAAAGGGTCAGCCTTGTCACACTGTGTCACGCTGAATATCCCCGAGAACTACGTTAAGGGTACACGTGTCTGTGGAGTGCTCAGCCACTTGCACGTTAATTTCCCGAGCAGGCTGTTCCGTTGATCGGATCAACTGGAACCCTTGATGTCGTAAGCGACGGAGTGCCAACACACAACACACATATAAGGAGAAATTGTTGCAATTGGTTGACAATTGGGAATGTTGAAAATAGATATATAAAATATTCTAAAAATATGCACATAATAGAATTAATGTATATTTATAGCTGAAGCATAAAATTACAAATTTAAATTCAGTTTAAGATGTTATATCTACTTAACAATGTGCTTGGAACAGTCAAAAAGGATCAAGTAATTTGAGAACAATTAGCCTCATTTGAAAATAAATACTTCAACTGCATTTAAGACATACGAGTTTAAAGCAGAAGCTTGCTGAAATTGAAAATATAAAATAATTGTTGAAACTGAGGTTTGTTTGGTGAACCATAATATCACCAATAATTAAGAAAAGAAAATGAAAATGTAGAGATCATCTTTTGAGAACAGAGTGAAGGAAGATTAACAAACAAGCCTTGAATGGAAAATATTTGGAAAAATGAAAAGACAGCTTCATAGCAAATTTAGACAGAGTGAGTTAGAAGAATAGAAAGAAAGATGGATGGATGGATGGATAAATAGACAGACAGACAGATAGAGAGAGAGTGGGTGAAAGAGACAGAAATGACAGGTTATATCTGATAGCCAATGAAGTAAATCTGAGGCGTGGTTATTGCAAGTTGAAAACTAGAAAAATGTATGATCTAAGGAATATAAGTTTTTTGGGAGAGGCATTATGCCAGTAATAAACACACGCACTGGTTCAGTCCTTTATTAACTTATAAACAGTATACTGTTTATAAATTAATAAAGGACTGAACCAGTGCGTGTGTTTATTACCGGCATAATGCCTCTCCCAAGGTTTAATTGTATATCTTTCAACACACGTATCCACATCAAGAATCTTGCACACAAAATACACATACGGAATATAAGTTAAAGATATGGTTTTCATAAATAATGGAAACAGATTTAACCATAGATTCAAAAGTTGAAAACTTTTCATAATTTCGTTTAAATTTTATTTTACATAAAGTTAGTACCAAAATTTAAATCATAATCTTTTCATTTTTGTCATAAAACTAAACATTTATTTTTATTGTGTGTTGCATGATGCATTATTTTTTCCCATGTGATAATTCTACCAAGGTCAATTTTGTATTTCATCTTTCCAGGGTCAATAGGTACCTTTTAGTCATTGACTGATGCTGATTCTATTGGCCATCACCCCTTGTTACAATGTTAGAAATTGGAGTATATTAGTGAATACTTTGGAACAAAAAAAGTTACTTTTCTTGTTAATTTTTTTTCTCATTACTCTTGTTTTTCTTGTATATTTTACTGTCACAAAGAATAAATATCCTGTCACCTTAGTATGTACTTTTGTCTTTTGTTTTGATATTTCCTTCGGTTGTTAGTTTTCTCCCATATCTGCCAAATCTTCTTGATGAGAGTCTTTTAAGAAATTCATTGTAGCCAGTATTTTCCAGTTTATAATTCAACATCACTTCAGATTCCTTTAGCCTTTTGTTCACTGTCATTTTCAGTTCATTGATTTTATCTTCTAAGAATTCTGTGATGATTTTTCTCAAGTATTTTTTAGCTTCCTCTAGGATATGTGTGAAAGCAACAATTAAATGATAGAAAGGTAAGAAAAGAAATAATTATTTAGTTGTCCTTGAGAAGTTAGAAATCAATTGATCTTACATATAGACCATCACACAAACAATTTTTCCCACATACATTGATTTACACATATTTAAACAGATTACCAACTGTGTCAGTCTCTCTGGTCTCAGGTGTCACATTCAATAAATAAATGATCAAATGATCTTAGTATTCTGACCAGTATGACATAATAAGTGGTTAAATAATTTCAGTATTCTGGCCAATAAAAAACAGTCAACAAGTTCTCAAACATTCTCAGTATTGTGACTAATAAATCACAGACAAAATATATAAGAAATTCCTCTGTTGATACAAGGCTTTGTATTTAAATTCAATTAATCCTAGTAAATATAGTTAATCACAGTACATAGCAGGCTGAGTAGATGAACTATTGGCTCATCTATTCCTGTTCAAATCCAGGTTGATGTTTCAAGTGCAGAACACTTCTTACATCCCTTCAGAGTATTTGGCTGATAGAAGAAATAAATAAATCAGCTGGGAGTATTACCTAAAATAGACTGCCACCCTATCCAGGTGGATAAATATCTCTGAAGTGCATATAGCACTATAAAACCACAGCTAAACAATATTTCACAAAAGTTGCTTAGTTCCTGTTGCCTAGTAAATATATATACCTAGTACATAACAATATTCACTTTTCTATTTTACACTGTATAATATTTACAAAACATAATTTTTAATTTACTAGGTCTGAAGGAAGGACAATGCCCATAGCCATTGCAAGCTATCACAGAGTGGTAGGACCAATGCCATTAATGCTCCTCTTGAGCCTTTGCAAGTCATGCAGAAGCTTCTTTGTGGACTTGTAGTAGACGTTTCCTATTACAGTTGTTGTTGTTGGCACTCCGTCGCTTACGACGTTGAGGGTTCCAGTTGATCCGATCAACGGAACAGCCTGCTCGTGAAATAAATGTGCAAGTGGCTGAGTACTACACTGACACGTGTACCCTTAACGTAGTTCTCCGGGATATTCAGCGTGACACAGTGTGACAAGGCTGACCCTTTGAATTACAGACACAACAAATACAGGAAGTAAGAGTGAGAGAAAGTTGTGGTGAAAGAGTACAGCAGGGTTCGCCACCATCCCCTGCTGGAGCCTCGTGGAGCTTTAGGTGTTTTTGCTCAATAAACACTCACAACGCTCGGTCTGGGAATTGAAACTGCGATCCTATGACTACGAGTCCGCTGCCCTAACCACTGGGCCATTGCGCCTCTACCCTATTACAGTAACAAGATTAAAAAAATACAAAATCTAATGCAAACTAAAGGAATATGTGATATTTATGTCTTTCCCCAAGCCATTACTACCATAAGAGGAAACCATTTTCGAAAAGGAAATAATGTAACAAAATATAGAACAAGAAAAGTCATGAAAAGATACAGGAAATATACGATGTTTATGCCTTTCTGTCAAAGAAGCTCCCTTCTTCCCTCCAGTTAGTCTTATACAAGCTCCCTTGTTGATTCCATTGACAATGAAAAGGCTCCAGTGACCATAAAGAGATTTCCTAACCTAGTTGCAGTGGTTACATTGACTCCCTGGTTGGCTCGTGAAGCTACATAGAAACTCCCTTGTTGGAGCTTATGACACTGGCAGACCTTGTTAGGTCTCCCAGTCACTAAACTGAAACTCACCCATTGTTCTCAATGACCATACAATAACTCCAAAGTTGGCTCCAGCTACTCTATAGGAGCTTACTGGGTGGATCCCAGATTGTGGTCTAAGGGAGATGATCCTTTGCACTGTGCTTGATCTTCTTTGTGTGTACAAAAACTATCCATGAGACTTTTCTCCTCCATTTTGGAGAGAGGTTATAGGCCACTACCCATTAGGGTCTAATGAGATGTATGTGAATGGATGCGAAATCCTGGGTAACCTTATGAACCGGCCATAATTCTCTCTCTCTCTCTATATATATATAAGGGCATAACTATACAAGAATGCCTCACTTTATTATGGTAGTTAACGTGAGACATTCTTGTATAGTTATGCCCTTATATATATATAAATAGATAAATATGATTTAGGGAAAAACGATAGATTCTTCCGTATGAATTTTTTTCACGATAACTACTTGATAAATTCTTATATAAGAGTTTATCCTATTATTGTATATATATATATGTATATATATATATAAATATACTAATCTGCTATATATATAAATATACTAATCTATATATATATCTAATCTATATATAATTTAATATATATACTAATCTATATATATACTCTCTCTCTATATATATATATATAAAGTGATAACTAAAAGAGATCAGTCATTCTAGACTTTACATGAAACATCTATTTTATAGATTTAATGTTTAAATATGTGACATGAGTTGTTATTAAGATTATAATGCACCAGAGTATTAACCTTTTAGAATGTGTAGTTACAATTTTTATTATATGTTATGTTTTCATTGATAAACTAATAGTAGTGGCTTAGTGGATATGAACGTTACTATCCTTACTTTAGAAATAACATTCTTGTTCCAATTTAGTTTGGGGGTCATGTACACATCTCAACATAAAGACACTTGATAATGACAGGAAATTAAACCAATCAAAATGTGGTTTAAATTCTTTTACTTGTTTCAGTCATTTGACTGTGGCCATGCTGGAGCACTGTCTTTAGTCGAATCAAATCGACCCCAGGACTTATTCTTTGGAAGTCTAGTACTTATTCTATCGGTCTCTTTTTGCCGAACCGCTAAGTTACGGGGACGTAAACACACCAGCATCGGTTGTCAAGCGATGGTGGGGGGACAAACACAGACACACAAACACATATATATATACATATATACGACGGGCTTCTTTCAGTTTCCGTCTACCAAATCCACTCACAAGGCTTTGGTTGGCCCGAGGCTATAGTAGAAGACACTTCCCCAAGGTGCCATGTAGTGGGACTGAACTCGGAACCATGTGGTTGGTAAGCAAGCTACTTACCACACAGCCACTCATGCACCTATGAATAATGTAAATATATAATTTAAATATATGGTCAACAGTCAGAAAAATTACTTCTGAATCTATTCAAGATGTTGATAAAATACCTTTCTCAGAAATCAAGGCCAACTCCTTGTCATTGATAGCGTTTTCGACCACTGCTTGTACAATTTCAGTTTCACATTTCCCTTTCTTCTCCTTTAGAGAATCAACTTGTATTTCTTCATTTGAAAAAGAAAAAGGAACATGGTAAAAATTGTCATGAAGACAGTTGGCTTACTCCTCATTTACATCTGTTTTCTCCAAGTGAACACCTTTCAAATGAATATTATTAATAATAATAGTAATAAACCTATTGTATACAGTGCTCAAATGCACTACAACTCACCAGAAAAAAGTAACCAAAACTGCATGAACAGTACATAGAATATGCACAGGAAGTGAACAGTGAATAAATCTTAACAGAAAAAAACAGGCTTAGTGGGCATCAGGTGTACTGTTGGTGAAATTCAGGAATCATGGACGTTGCCAGTGCTGCTGGACTGGCTCCTGTGCAGGTGGCACATAAAAAATAACATTTTGAGCATGACCGTTGCCAGTACCGCCTGACTGGCCTTCGTGCTGGTGGCACGTAAAAGCACACACTACACTCTTGGAGTGTTTGGCGTTAGGAAGGGCATCCAGCTGTAGAAACTCTGCCAGATCAGATTGGAGCCTAGTGCAGCCATCTGGTTCACCAGTCCTCAGTCAAATCGTCCAACCCATGATGATGATGATGACGATGATGATCATGATGGAAGTTTTGAAGGATGCAATGTCCTGACAGATAACTGATGCAGGTAGTTTATTCCAGGCTTCAGCAAAATTTAACCTAGTCTCAATTTTGTTTTTATTTATGCCTGTTTTTGTTTTCTTATAAACTGACACCATTGTCATGTGCTAGAAGGAATAACTTGATGTTGTATAACAACAGTATTACTGTATATAAAAGTACAAAGTAGTAAATTATGAAATTTGTGAATAATTGTAATGAAGTTTCTTCTTCTAACTTCATGTCCTAGTCAATAGTTGGAACGAGTACAACTCAGTTATCAATTACCTGAAGGTTAATACAATATTAAATCACAAAAATCATAAAGTCAAATATCATTAGTCAAATTTACATATACAAACTTGGCTGCACTTCTCCATCACTTTGATACAGGTTTCTGTACAGAACACCTTGGTCATGTGATTCTACCATAACATCAAAATAACACAATGTTTTTGAGATAAACTGGACAGAAACTGTTGTCAAAAAAACGGTACTTGTTCTTATTCTGTACACTTAACCCATTAACCAGTTTGATGTCACTACATAACCTTGGATATCGTAGCAGAGTTCATACTGTTGAAAATGTTTAGAGCAGATCTCAGTATGATATTTAGTCCTTCCTGCAGTAGCAATATATGTATAGGAAAGTTGGTTATACATCATTAGATGTATACCTGACTTTCCTATATAAAATTAGGAAATATAATGGAACACTGAACTCCAGACATTCAACTTATACAACACTTTATTTAGGTGGTAAATATATACATCTTTAGCTCTTGTTGTTACAGCTTCTGTGTGTGTGAGTATAGTTGTTGGGACGTTGTTATGTAGATGTGAGCGAGCTGTCGAGTGTAAGTCCGAAAGATGGAGGGTGACAGCTATACACGTAAAGAGACTGTCTCCAGAGTTGGGATGTTGGAGACACTGATTGACACGTCTATGCTCTATTGCTGGCCAGCAAGAAAGATATAGAATTAAGCGGGAAAGCTTGCTTGTTTAATTCCACGCATGCGCACGGCGTTACTACATATGTGTCTTATTTTAGCAGAGTTCATATTGTTGTAAACATTCAGTCAGTCTCAATATACTGTTGTGATCCTTCTTACTGTCACAACCTGTAAGTCATATTTCGGTAGAGTCCACTCTGTTATAAACATTTAGAGTAGGTCTCTCTATATTTTGCACCTTCCTATAATAGCGTCTGTGTGTCATGATTTCTTCCACCCTTACCTAACATTCTTAGAAACCCTATAACTGTTATGTGTTCTGCCCTTCGTCTCTATATTATGCTTTTTCCTAAAATAGTGACTGTGACATGGTTTCTTTAATCATTATCCAATGTTCTTAGAAGCCCTGTTACTGTTATATGTGCTACTCTTCATCCTCTGATTAAATCATAAAAGAAGAAGCATTCCATTGATCAATCTTCAATACACAAAGACACTGACCCTTAAAATATCATTGATACAGAAAAAAAAAAAGTATCTGAGGAAACTAATGATGGTTTGTATTGGCTAAAACAAAATTGATAAAATTTATAAAATGACATAAATCTATGTATCTTAAGGAGAGGTGAGTTCTAAGTTTTATAAGGGACGCCTTGTATAAAGAAAAAATACTCATGAACCGCTATCATTTCATAGTTAACTACAAAGTTAACTATAAAGGTTGTATCATTTTTGCAATTTATAGAATCAGCCAATACTTATTTACTATGGTGAAAACATAAACAATTGCTCCTTACCTTGGCTTGTCATGGATTCAGATTCTCCAATGTAGTTTAAAGCTAAATCAAGCTGCACCTGGTATTGGTAAAATGATTAACAGTTCACAGTAAAATATATTCATAACTTAATGTATGTAGAAATGCACAGTTAAACTATCTGCCAATCCATCCATCCATTCATCTATCTGTTTGTCTGTCCATCTCTCTCTCTCTCTTTCTCTCTGTGTTTGTGTATGTGTGTGTATCGATAACAAACTACTGTGGCTGTCACTCACAACTGAGAATGACTTGGTAGCATGTAGGTTTTCCCTAATTCTTTTTGGTTCCTTTATAGTTATGAGTAGATACAGATGCACCTTCTCATCTCTCATGCTTATCCCTACGAAGGCTGCAATGGTACTTTCTTTACCAATCTTGAAAAGATGAAATGCAAAGTTAACCTTGGTGGGATTGGAACTCAGACTGCAGAGAGCTAGAATAATACCATGATGCATTTTGTCTGATGCTCTAATGAATCTGTCAATTGACACAAACTCTAACACACACACACACACACACACAAATATATACATCATACACCTATCTAACAAGCATTTACTCTCACAAGGTGTTTTGTTGTTGTAGCCACATGAAATTCTCTCTATAAATTAACAAGAGACATAAATGACCATTCACAGACGAGTTAGAAGACTCAACAGGAGTTACTTAGAAATGGTTAATTTGCAATCTTGAAACTTAAAAAGAATCATTGAAAGAAAAGCAAAACAAAATAAGGTAGGATTTTTATTTCTTATACTGCTGTAAATAAACAAAGCGCATTACTACTGTTTCTTACCCAGAACAACATTGTATTGTTTCCACGCCTGCCCTATTTGCCAGATTTAGCACCTGTAGACTTCCAGCTCTTCCTCAAGATGAAAAGGCAGCTCAAAGGTCACCGTTGTTGAGATCAACAGCAAATTGCAGAAGGTCTCTGACTCACCTACAGTAAACAATGTCCAGGCCGAATTCCAAAAATGGCAGGAACACTGAGACCAATGCATTGCTGCGCAAGGTGACTACTTCAAAGGAGATGATGTTAAAATCTTAGCTAAATAAGTTATTTTTTATAAAACGTAACTAGTCTGGGAACTTTTTAATACTACCTTGTAGTTACATTAAAGATTTCGATGTCAAATGAATCAGGTGGAATGATGAAGGTATATAGCAAGCTCTTTCACATCATCTTTCATGTTGCATTCTTTTTATTTCTTTCATTTTTTCCCATTTAAATCGAGAAGTAACGTTCAATTTGATCTGCCATATAAAATCTCATTACTTTTATAAAAATCTTACTTGATCTCATAGTTGTCAGGTCAAATGATACTCAGATGGTTACAAAATGCTTTCTTTATCACTGGATATACACTACCCTGTAAATATCTAATATAGTGCAAATCTATTGCTGTGTACATCTCATGTTGAGTGTATATTTGGTGCAGTATATATATATGTATATATATATATATATATATAAATCTCTCTCTCTCTATATGTATATATCTATCATCTATCTTGCCATGTATTGAACATATATGAGGGCTTTATAAGGGAGCAGAATGTAAAGAACATACATAGATAAAGATCTTACATATAGATAAAGCAATAAGTTTACCTGTGGAGTGAATGCATACTTGTATAGTTTAAAGTGCCTAAAATATGTGTTAATCACATGATAGGATATCTTCCTTACTTCACTTATTGAAAACAGTTCAGTGCTGTATGGTGGACGCTAGAAAGAGAAAGTAATAAATGAGTGGTGGCCACTCATTTATTGTTGTTGTTTAGTTCAGGTTAGATCTGATTCAGCAGACGTATGGTTAAAGATATTTCATCTGAGACCATCTTGTCTTTTACTATTGGGTCACATTATCCAATATGCATTTCTTTTATTAAAACAAGGAAGTTTCCACAGAAACTAAATGCTCCTCATATTCTACTCTACCATCTTAGCAAGTGAAGAACACACTGGATAATATAGTGATAGATACACTGTTTAAATAATTAAAACACCTTCGATCATGTGTCTGCTGGAGCAATGCTTACCTGGGGTTAAACAACAACTACTATAACAATTGCATACATTACTCAGTATAAGAATCAAACAGTAACAGAACAAAAAGTATTTATATGAAGCATTTTCCAGTTTGGGGATAGGAAAAACTGGAGTGCCATACTAATACTTTGACTTAATATTGATCACAGAAAGGAACTTGATGATTTGTGTGGAGGCAAATATGTAGTATAAATAAGATCATGCATACATGCACACAGAAGTGTAAACAAATGCGCATATTTACAAACATTGGAGAAATATAAAGGACTTGTACTGTTGTAGACAATGTAACATTAACAAAGGGAACTGGCAGAGTGAGAGACAGTGTGATACATGTAAGGAAAATTACATACGAGGAAAATTAATGTAGATACTGTCTCATTTAATGGAAGAATAAAACAGTGACACATCTTAGAGAGATGTATGTCATAAAGTAATTGAGAGATGTATGTCATAAATTGAGAGACAGTATGATACATGTAAGGAAAATTACATACGGGGAAAATTACTGTAGACACTGTCTCATTCAATGGAAGAACAAGACAGTGGCACATCTTAGAGAGATGTATGTCATAAAGTAATTGAGACAGATGGTGAGATATAGGTTACCAGAACTAACACAAACAGTAAGACATATATTAGTGGGACTGCAATACACAAAGTAATTTATTGGGTCATCCCATAAATGATGCCCCACTCACCATATTCGCCAGACATTGCTCCATCTGATTATCATTTACTCTACTTATTGTTTAGTCTTCAAAATCATTTGGATGGAAAAAATATGAATTCTGTAGACGAGGTCAGAATAATACTGGAGGAGTATTTTTTGTCACAGAGAAGTGAATTTTGGAAGAGGGGCCTTGCAAGTCTACCAGATAGATGGAAGAGCATTGTAGAAAAACATTATTTATGGGATGACCCAATATAGGGGCATTGTAACATATATGTGAAAATTACAGAATGTCATAAAGGGTGTGTTACAGTCACTATGACATGTATTAGCGTGTGTGCCATAGACAGTGCAAGAAATATTCCAAGGTATGTCATGACATGTATTAGAGAAAATGTCACAGTATGACAAACATAAGGGTGAGTTTAACTTACACTGACGCTATGATGTAGGAGTAAATCTTTGAAATGTGTAAATGTTTCATCCAAGTTACCAAAAGGACTTTCTGAAAAGCATAAAATAGAGTTTGCATCAAACACAAATCTTTTGGGAAAGTAATAAAAAAACCCCTCAAAAAACAAAAAAACAAATTTATATAGGTATACTGAAAAATAAATGTGGATTCTACTATTATTGTTGTGAATGTTGTTGATAATGTGAAGGTTGGATTGATGCTGGGATATCTCTGAATAAATAGACAATTAGTAAGGAAAAAGTCACTAAACATTGTTAATGAAATTGTTCAATTTAGAATTTAAGTATTTGTTGTTTTGTCTGAACTAGACATTGTTAAAGAAACTGTATTGCTTAGTTTAAATTTTAAGTGTCCACTGTAGTTGCTTCAACTAGATCAGTTGCTTTTGTTGTTTAACCCAAAGACAGCTCTGATCAAGAAGGTCTCTGACGAAAGGTGTTTCAGTTATAACCAACCAATCTTTTGTGCACATAGATTCATAGATTATTTAATATGTTCTCTTCTCAAATAGTAATGTGCAATTTGAGAGATATTGGTTTCTGTTTCTAGCATGCCAAGCAACTATATAAATTATTCTTTGTAGGTTTACTTACCAGATTAGTTGTCTTTGGTGATAACACTGTCGTTGTAAGAGAGTAATGCATGTTAGAGGAATAGATATTATTTCACAGACCACTATGGTCAAATAGGTTCTCATGATGCTACACAGATGAAAAATAAATCATCTCTTGGATAGAATACTAGTCTAATGCATGTGTCTTTATTTTTACGTAAAATTAACACTGGAAGCTAATTAGACACCCATCAAATTTACAGTACTCTGCAGCTTGCAGTATATATCTATAATCAATGCTTTTAAAGGAATTTGGGAGATGAAAATTAAAGTAAACCTTTCTATGTGTGTGTGTGTGTGTGTGTGTGTGTGTGTGTGTGAGAGAGAGAGAGAGAGAGAGAGAATGTGTGAGAATGTTGACGTTCCATGGTTTTGCTTGTGTGAAATGGTGAATAATATTCACATTCTTCCTTGACATTATGACCAGTTGCTCTGAAGTTTTAAAGATATATGGAATAAGGTAAAATCTCTTACCTGAAAAACAAGTAAGTGGAAGTAATGGGAAGAGCATGGAACTATAAAATTCTTCCTCAAATACATCCCTGTCTAACTCATGCCAACATAGAAAAACAGATGTTAAATAAATGAAAAACCAAATAATCACACCCTCAAAGACTTACCTGTACAGACTTCATGAACCTGTTTTACAATTGAAAAATAGGCAGATAACTGCTCAGATTTGAATTTTTCTTCCTTTGCATATTGTACAGAATATGTGTAAAGGTTGAGTAGAATCTTTTCTTTATATACTGTTGCATAATTAGTGAGTTTAAATATTTCAGCAAGAATACTAAGAAACAGGTAGAAAGTAGAATTGAAAAAAAAAATATAATATACACTATCAGATTACTTTTCAAAATGAAATTTTATAATCTTAAAAATGTACCTCAAATTTTATTTGGAGTTTGTTAAAACTGCTGAGAAGTCTCTAGGAAAGTACCTTGCTATGGTTGTTTATAATCTAACCCATGTAGGTACAGTGTGGCTGAATGGTTATGAAGTTTGCTTCACAATGAGAAGGTCCTAGGTTCTATCTCACAGAATGGAATAATGGACAAATGTCATTTTCTATAGCCTTGAGTCAACCCATGCCTTGTGAGTGAAATTTGGTAGACGGAAACTGCACAAAATCCTGTCAGGTGAATTGTATCTGAAATTTAGAAGGTACAACCTTGTAACATATCGTGTCACACTGACTCTACCTGAGAATTATATTAAAGGGCACATGTGTCTGAGGAAGGCTCAGATGCTTACATGTTAATTCAGTTGATCAAATAACTGAATCTTCATCATCAGATGGTGGAGATCCACCACCCTATTCAGATGTATACAACTAAAGAATTTTAAGGGAGGGAGAACAAATGTTGCATGTATAATGAGTACATTTTATGAAAATGATGATGATGATCATCATCATCGTCATTTAACGTCCGCTTTCCATGCTAGCATGGGTTGGACGATTTGACTGAGGACCGGTGAAACCAGATGGATACACAAGGCTCCAATCTGATCTGGCAGAGTTTCTACAGCTGGATGCCCTTCCTAACGCCAACTACTCAGAGAGTGTAGTGGGTGCTTTTACATGCCACCGGCACAAAGGCCAGTCAGGCGGTACTGGCAACGGCCATGCTCAAAATGGTGTATTTTATGTGCCACACACACAAGAGCCAGTCCAGGGGCACTGGCAACGATCTCGCTCGAAAGTCCTTACACATGCCGCGGGCACAAGTGCCAGAAAGGTGATGCTGGGCACAGGTGCCATCACGATGATGTAAAATGTAAACACAGTAGGAACGGATGAAGGTGCATGGTTTAGTGCTTAGGGTATTTAGCTCACAACTGTAAGGTCATGAGTTCGATTCCCAGTGGTGCATTGTGCAAGACACTTTACTTCATGTTGCTCCAGTCCACTCAGCTGGCAAAAATGAGTAATACTTGTATTTCAAAGTGCTATGGTTGTTGTTTAATCTCAATTCAGCTTTCACCAAGCACATAGATTATCAAATACTCAGACATGTGATTAAATGCTCATTATTTAAACATAGTCTGTCTTGGTTCACAGTTTCCATTATGTTTGTCATTATTTAAGATTTTGTAATATGATTTGATGAATATTTGGCTACTATTTCTAGCAAGACATGTAAGCATACAAGTGATCTCTACTTGGATTGTGTGTAGAAGTTTCTGTGTTGGCTCAAATAGAATTTGTTACAGTAAGATTAAAAAAAGCAGAGGATAGGGTTAGATGGAAGTGGAAATATTGTCTAATACAGAAGATATTATAGAGGCACAAGGTGGCAAAATAGTTAAAGCATCAGAAAAAAATACACTGTGATATTTTTTATGGCTGTTCACATTCTGAGTTCAAATCCTGCCATGGTCAACTCTGTCTTTCATCTTTCCAGGGTTGATAAAATGATGTACCTGTCCAGTACTGTGGCTGGTTTAATGAAACCATCCCCACAAATTTCTGGCATTGTTCATTTATAGATGCTAAAGCAACCCCACTTTAAAATGAAAACTATGAAGTACAGAAAATAAACAATATACCTGGTTCCACTGCAAAGGTGAATCTGCAGAAATGCTAGTATGATGAATTCCAGTTTTCAACAAAAGATACTTACTCTTTTACTTTTTTTAGTGTTGGGGTTTTCAAAAGTGTTTCTGATTGATCTGGGCCCAAGTCATTCCTGTGGTTATTTCAACACAAGCAACAAAAGACAAAAACGAAAAAAAATTAAATATATATCTCATCAAGTTTCAAACCAATCCATTCACACATGGAATCATTTTTATAAAAACAAATTCTTTTTCATAAAATATTATTTGAATAAGTTGGACAGGTAAATTTTTTATATCACTAAATATAGGAGAAATAAAAATAAACACAGGTTTACATATTAGTTCTTATGTACATTTCACTATTATGGTTGCTTGGAACCTGCATTCCAAGTGCATATGGATGCTTAACCAGAATGGATCATCAAAGAACTTTATTACATTGTTACAGTGAGCTAATGTCAAGAGATGGATAGATGGAGAGGCAGTAATTACTTAGCTACTACACTGGTAGCAGACTGGAATATGATAAACTACATGGAATTCTAAGTACAATAGTTGCAGTTGTACATCATCTATTTGTGTACACACAAGGTATTATCTTTAAATTTATAAATGTTTCTGATTTAGGCACAAACTCAGCAATTTTGAGGGAAAAGTTTAAGTTGATACCATTGACACCAGTACTTGATTGATACTTTATTTTATCAACCCTGAAAAGATGAAAGGAAATTTAACCACAGTGGGATTTGAACTCATAAGAGTTGGAACAAATACCACAAGGTATCTTTTTTCTGACACTCTAACGATTCTATCAGCTTGCCAAGCTAAATATCTCTAAATATATTATCTCTTCTCTAGGCACAAGGCCTTGAAAATTTTTTGGGGAAGGGGGCTAGTTGATTACATCAACCCCAGTGCGTAACTGGTTCTTATTTCATCGACCTCGAAAGGATGAAAGGCAAAGTCGACCTCAGCAGAATTTGAACTTAGAATGTGGCAGCAGATGAAATACTGGTAAGCATTTTGCACAGTGCTCTATTGACTCTTCCAGCTCGCTGCCTTAAATATCTCTAAATATAACGACAGATATTTTTGTATAGTAGTGGCTAAATAGAGTCAAATGTTTGATATTTGATGACTAGAAATACCAATTAATTGATCAGAAGAAGAGGGTGTTGTGTTATTCATTTATATATCAAACAATATTGACAGAAATTAAATTTGTCATATCTATTTCAAATACTTGATGCCAGCCTTTTGAGTAGAGAGGGTGATCTTGGAGGTCTTGTATCACAGATTAACTCTCAATTAAGCAGAGTTACGTGCAGTGATGTTCCAAACATAGCCATCCAATATTATTTTCAGACAACATATTTAGTATTACATTATCCAATGTGTACTTCTTTTTTTGAGATAATTTGTGGTTTGAGGGAAATATGGCTGCTGTTTCTAGTATGTTGAGTGATCACATAGAAGCTCCCTTGTTAGTCCATAATGCTCTTGTATATTGTTATATCTAGACGTTTGGGGTGCTGAATGAGCTAAGTTGCATTGGAGAGCTTGCTAGTGTGTTGGTGTTGTACAAGCTTTGTACTAGTGGTGTAGGAAGCGTGTGAATTGTTGGTGTAGTGGTTTTATGTATTGGTTATGTAGTGATTGTGTGACTGTGTATCAGTGTTATATTAGTCTTATAGATTATCCTATTTGTGTCTAGATGCCTCTGGAGTGTTATAGTGGCAATATGGATTGATATTGCTGCAGTAGTGTTCTTGTATAGTGTCAGTGTGTCTGGGTGTTTGAATGGGTAGGTTGGGTTGTAGTGCATGGATATGTGCTTTGGTGATGTAGCAGTGTTAGGTGCTGGTGTTGTAGTAGTGTTTTGGTGTGGTGCTTATGTTGTAGTAATGTGGTGGTGTGTTGTTGGTACAGTAGTAGTGTTTCAGTGGAATTTGTCTTGTTGCTGTAGTAGAGTTCTTGCATGTTGTTGATGTGTTTATATGCCTTACCAGCACCAAACTGAAGAATACCTATGACTATCTACTCCTTTTCCTGTGTGCAAAAAATCCAGGACTATCCAACGTGTTCACTTTTTTTAAGATGATAGGGTGTGATATGAGAGAGATCTAGTTGCCATTTCTAGCATGTTGAGCTATCATTGTGTGTTGTACATGTGTCTAGCTTTGACTGGGGTTGTTTCTAGTGTCTGTGTATTGGTATTTTAGTAGAGCTCTGATGTTTTATTGATTTACTTAGATGTGTATGCGGTATTACAGAGACTGCTTGTAGTGTTGTAACAAATAGAACTTATATAAGTTTGATATAGATAACAACAAACTTACCAAACAACAATCTTGATACGGTGAGATTTTGGCTGGAGAAATGAAATAGCAATGTAGTTAACTAAACTGTTAATTATTACATGATGTATAGTTAGAAATGACTGCTTTTTAATTGACAACACACTAATTGACAGAAGTGATATTTAACTTAAATACTCATATGTTTATAAAGAAAATGCAGATAAAGCATGGAAATAGTTCTGTAGCTGGAGGATTAGGTGAAAGTATTTAGCACATGGACACAGTAAAGATGATGATAGGAAATCTAGGCACATCAGAGCGTCAGGTGGGTTATGCTAGTTCAGGGAAGCAGAAGAAAGCATCCTGGTAGTTGCTATGGATAGTGATGCACCACAACCATATGTGTATGACATGGTGATCTCTTATCAAGATAAACAGTGCATGACCTTGCAGGTAGGGCCCAGTTAAAATTTTCTTCAGGTTGACAAGCCCATCCTGCTCAAATGGTCCCTGAATAAGGGTTGTTTAAGCATGTTGAACAAGACACCCATGTTTCCAGAGGTGAATTATTCAAACCCTAAAGAATTGCTCTCAACACATGGTTATGATGCTACCTCACTACTTCTGCTCATAATCAGAGATGCACTTATCATCACCCACCAAGAGATGCTCAAATAGTGAAGGTCAAGCAACAGAAAAGCAAATCTGTGGTATTGAGGAGAATATTTGCTGTAGCCCATCTTTTACACCAAGACAAAACAATGTACATGATAACACTGCCAATCAGTTAAGATCAGGAGCCATGAGAACCAATAATAATAATGGTTTCTGTTTTAGGCATCAGACCAGCAATTTTGAGGGTGGTGGTAGTGGCAAGTTAGTAAATACCATAAATTCCAGTAATTGACTTGCAATTTATTTTAATAGCCTCTGAAAGGATGGGGCAGGTGGACAATAGTCGATTATATCGACCCTTGTGTTCAACTGGTACTTATTTTTTACACACCGAAAGGATGAAAGGCAAAGTCGACTTCGGCGGAATTTAAACTCAGAACATTGAGATGGTCACAAACCTCCCGTCGCGACACTGATTCTGCAGAACAGGGTTGAGTGTGAAAACCAACTTTAAAGTGTAAATATAGATGTTTTTGAATACACACTCATACATACATACGTACAAATACACACATACATACAAATAAACACATACATACAAATACCTGTCACTCTCTTCCAAATACGATCGACAGTCAAACATTTATTCCCTACAAACTGAATTTTTGGAATATCTTTCTTAAAACGCATTTACTTACTACCATATGTATAGAGAGACACAATACACATTAATAGACACATACATACAAATACCTGTCACTTTTTTATTTAGTGTGTGTGTGTGTGTGTGTTGCCCATCTTAATATATAATGCTGAATTTGTGTATCTGTGTGAAGCCTTTTTAGAAGTTTATAGAAATCAACATTTTCCACTTTTTCATAAAATTTTTTTACATCAATGCAATTTTCTCGATGTGAACTTTCCAGTGCAGTAATAAGATTTTTAAAATTCCGTTTACTTTGTGTGATTTAAGGGAGATTTGGCTGTTGTTTCTAGCAACTTTTATATTTCTTCCCTTCTACCTGTACCGCGCTCAACATATAATATAGAGGGTAACAGTAAAAGATGGAGGGAGAGAGAGAGAGAGAAAGTGATATATACAAAGTCATAGATTAACTTGCTTTAAGACTATTCTTTCCTTCTACCTTTTCACTCTTACTTCATTCTTCTTCTCTCCCATTTAATAGCTTTCTTCCATCCCTCTACCTCTCTCTCTATATATGTGTATGTATATATATATATGTATATATTATATATATATGTGTGTGTGTGTTCGTGATATTATTTCAGAGCAAGTTGTTTTACATCTATTACACTATTTTTCTTTTGTTTCTTGGCTCCGGTGAGGCGTCTGAAACATTCATGATGTGAATGTTCCAAATCCTCTCCGCACCCACCCCCGTCCGCAAGCGCGCTTTTTGTTTTTTTCATATTCGTTCACAGCAAGTTGCTTTATACCTATTACATTAATTATTTTTTGTTTTTGAGCTCGGGTCAAACACTATAGTTTAGAGGCCATGGACTGACGATGTGAATGTTCCGAGTCCTCTCCCCACCCCGCCTTTCACGAGCGCGCATTAAAAAAATTTTTAATATTCGTTCAGAGCAAGTTGTTTTACATCTATTACACTATTTTTCTTTTGTTTCTCGTCTCCGGTGAGGCGTCTCGGAACATTCACGATGTGAATGTTCCGAGTCCTCTCCCCACCCCCACCCCCGTCCGCGAGCGCGCATTTTTTTCTTTATATTCGTTCCCAGCAAGTTGTTTTACACTAATTTTTTTTTTCATTTTTGAGCTCGGGTCAAACGCTTTAGTTTTGACCAAAAAGTATCCATGAGGCAACAAAGTCGGTTAGGGATATACACCTGTAGTTATGCCAGTCGATGCCATCAATCCTAATGTTTGACAATCAAAATCCTAAAGGAGGAAGGGGAAAGATGATGTTGGCGGCGTTTGATCGTCGAACGATGAGCTCTACCAATACTGTCAATCCACTATTGTGCTTTAAGAAGAAAATAAAGTATATTCAACAGACTTACCACAGAACTACTGTCCGATGAACAGGTCATTCTTTCCGATCTTGAAGTAATTAATTTAGACATTGGAATGGTGGTGGTAGTAGCAGAAGAGTATAGTGTAGTGTTGATTTCGTAATAGTGGTATTTGTGGTTGTAGTGGCAGTATGGTTGTAGTGGTTGTAACGGTGCTGTGACTGTTAGTTGTTGGGGCGATAGAGGTGGGATTGTAACATAGACACGGCAGTGGCAATGTAATTATAATGATGGGGTTTTGACAGTGATAGTTGTGGTGGTGTCGTGACAATGGTGATAAAGTGATAGTAGTTACAGAGGTAGTGGTGATGTGGTGCAAGTGGTATTGCAGGTGTATAGTGCAGTGATAGAGTGAAAAAAAAGCAACGGTAGCTAGTTGTAGAGTAGTTGCAATTGTAAATAAAAATATTTTATGATCAATTATTTGAAATCTGAAAAATACGGGACGCTTCGTTGTCAATAGCAACAAGTGTAGGGGAGACAACTTTGACATCGACTGAAAAAAACCGTTACAGTTAACTATTGAATAAGAAGGAAGCTAGTTATGGCTTGGAGTCAAAAAACAGTAAGTGCAAAATTTTACAAAATATAATAAATTAGTATGCCGATAGGCCCTGGAGAAGTTGAGCGGTCCACACAAACTATTTCTTTTTAATAAGTAAACGTTCCGTATTTTCATGTTTTAGATCGCTGTACACCCTCTCCACTTTAATCTCTAAATTAACTTTACAATAGAAATAGCTAGTACGTCAGTAAGCAATAATATTACTGGGTCGGTGAAATAGCTACCTGTCAAGTAGTGGGGTTGTTGTAATTGACTAGCGCCTTCCACCAAAATTTCAGGCCTTGTGTCTATAGTAGAAAGGATTATTATAATCATTATTTATTATTATAATCATTATTCATTATTATTATTATTAAGGTGGTGAGCTGGCAAAATTGTTAGCATGTCAGACAAAATGCTTAGTGGCATTTCTTTGGCTTTACACACTAAGTTTAAATTCTGCTGAGGTCGACTTTGACTTTCAACGTTCTGGAATCAATAAAATAACAACCAGTTGAGCACTGTGGTTGATGTAATCAGCTACTCCCCTCCCCTAAAACTTCAGGTCTTGTGCCTAGACAAAATTATTATTATTTTCCTTTGATATCATGTCATTTAAGAAACTCTACTGGGTGTCACCCAAATCCTTAGGGCAACTATTGTCATGTAATAATAATAGCATAATGTAGCTTAAAAAAGGTATAAAATTAATTTATACTTAATGTATAGATACATAAGACAGTAAGCTGACAGAATTGTTAGCATACCGGGCAAAATGCTTAGTGACATTTTGTCCATCCTTACATTCTGAGTTCAAATTCTGCTGAGGTTGACTTTGCTTTTCATCCTTTCAGGGTTGATAAAAGAAGTGCCAGTTGTGCACTGGAGGACGGGGATCAATGTAATCAACTTACCCTCTCCTAAAATAGCTGGCCTTGTGCCAAAATTTGAAGTCAATATATAGATACATAAGGCATAAGAAATGGATATATAAAAGAAGGGAATTTACTATTAGTTATGAGTATTACAAAGATAATAATAATTTATGTAAAATATGAATTGTACTGTGGAGACGATCTTCTTTTGAATTACCAGAGATGTTTTAAAGAAACTCATTTATGTCTTTCTTTATGACTCCAAGCATGCCAATTACAACTGGGGTTGTTTGTGTTTTCAGTTGCCATGCTCTGCTTATCTTGATATGGAGGTCTTTATACTTAGTAAGTTTGTCATACTCTTTAGCAGATACACTTTTGTCAGATGAGATATTTTTTTATCTTTTACTTGATTCAACCATTAGACTGTGACCATGCTGGGGCACCATCTTGAAGAATTTTAAGTTGAGTGAATCGACACCAGTACTTTTTTTTTTTTTTCTTTAAAGCCTGGTACTTATTCTATTGGTCTCTTTTGTTGAACAAGCACTGCAACATTCCAGAACATATTTATCTTTTTCTTTCACATGTTTCAGTCATTTGACTGTGGCCATGCTAGAGCACTACTTTGACGAGTTTAGTGAATGAAATTGGCTTCAGTATTGTCTTAAGCTTGGATTAAAACAAAACAGAATCTATCAGTCTCTTTTCACCAAACCTATAAGTTTTATTTATCCCTAAATACTAAAACAACTTCTGCTTCTCAGAGCTAGAGGCTATGTACTATATCTGCCTTAACCACCTAACGTGCTCATCTCTCTTCCTATCATCAACTTTATATTCCTCATATGTCTTATATGTTTCTTACAGACTGAAAAATTCAGATATTTTAAACATTATCTGTATCAATCAAGGAAAGCCTATAATGTATATTAGAGTTATCCTACCTTCTCTGACTAAATAATTAAAAAAAAAGGGGCCATATCTAGCTATGCTTAAATCTTTTACTAATTAACTCTTTGGTTAACTACATTCTATTTCATTTTCTCCAGCAATCTAGTCATCAGCTTCAGATCGTTGTTTGGTAAGTTTACTATTTTTAAAATCTGATTTAACACAACAGGCAGCCACTCCATTACCTATGCATATCTAAATCCACAGGCAGATTACTACAATAGCATCACACACATTCCCTGCAACACCCCAGAAACACTTAGACACAAAGACAATACTCTAGAACACTACTATAAAACCAACACACACCCCTTGCAAACACTTCCAGATATATTTAAATACATCAGTAATAATACCATAGAATAATATTACTTATTATTACATATAGTATTACTGAGGCCAATTTCATTCACTAAACACTTAAAAGTACTGCTCTAGCATGGCCACAGTCAAACGACTGATACATATAAGGGAAAAGAATAAATATGTTTTGGAATGTTGCAGAGCTTGTGCATGTTTTAGAATGTTGACCATATATAAAAGTTCTGATATGTTGTTCGTATGTTTAGATGTTTCTGAGAGTAATACCATAGAATAATATTACAACCTTTCCTCTTTCTGAAATATCTAAACACATCAGCAACATATCAGAACACTATTACAACACCAACACTCTCAGAAACATCTAAACATACGAACAACATATCAGAACTTTTATATAAGATCAACATTCTAAAATATGCACAAGCTCTGCAACATTCCAAAGCATATTTATTCTTTTCCCTTATATGTATCAGTCGTTTGACTGTGGCCATGCTAGAGAACTACTTGCAAGAGTTTAGTGAATGAGATTGGCCTCAGTAATATTTGAATAGTTTAGGGAATGAAATTGGCTTCAGTAATATTTTAGGTCTGGTATGAAAAGAGACAGATAACAATCTATTGTCTCTCTTCACCAATCCACTAAGGAATGGGGACTTGAACAAACCAACAATAAATCAACACTAGTTGCCAATTGGTTAAATATAGACACAAACATAAAGCCATGTATGCATGTGCACACACATGCACACACACACACACACACACACACACACACACACACACACACACACACACACACACACACACACACACACACACACACACACACACACACACACACACAAGGGGCTCTGCTCATTTTCCCTCTGCCATATTCCCTTGCAAGGTATTGGTAATTCCTAGTAATATAAGAAAAACATTCACCTATGGTGCCATGCAGTTTGTCTGAACCCCTAACTACATGGTTGCAAAGCAACCTTCTTAACCACACAACCATGCCTGCACCTGAAGACACTTTAATAACACATTAGTACATCACAGCACCAACACACCAGAAATCTCTACATAGTAAGGTAGCATGCTACTTAATATTGATAATTTGATATTATACTTTGTGTTACTGTCTTTTAATTTTCAAATAAATTTACTTAATGAGGTTGAGTTTTTCTTATTCCTATATTTAAAAGAAGAGACATGGTTATATAATTGAAATTTGAAGCTGGTTTTACTTATTACTTCCTCTCTACTTCTCATAAAACTGTGAAAGACCTAAAAATGGTAGGGAGGTATAGATTTCATTCCTTTCCATGGTCAATAATACTATTCCTTGGTTCTTGCTGCTACTACAATTCACACTTCCCTGTTTTTGCCAGTGTTTGGACAGGTCAGCCGCTCATTTAAAATAGATGACCTAGTTTTCAAATAATACTACCTTAATCAAATTCCTTTCTGTTGGCAGTTAGTTCACTGCAGCTCTGAAGAGGATAACATTTGTTCTCAATTTTTTTCAGTCAATCAACCATGGATTGATTGATTGATGAAATTGATCTATGGAACTAAATTCCTCCAGTGCTTATCTGAAACAATTATTCACTTGCAACAAATGTAGATAGTCCATTATCTGTGTGTGTGTGTGAGAGAGAGAGGTATAAAGAAAAACATTAGTCTTTTACAATCAAAATAAAGCAAAACAAAAGACAGAGCTCATAACAATACTGGGAACATGAGAAATGGAGAAGTTAAACGTAAACAGTATCCCTTGAATAAAGGAAAGAAATAGTGGAGAGAAACAAAAATTGGTGTTTTTCTCTAAGTGAATTAAAGGTAAAAAGAAAGCAATCCTGAGCAGAAGTAGAAGTAAGGCATGATGAAAGAGAGAGAGAGAGAGAGAGAGGGAGAGGGAGAGAGAGAGAGAGAGAGAGAGAGAGATTTCA
>NC_068989.1:16991426-16992959 GCF_001194135.2 Octopus bimaculoides
ATGAAAGAGAGAGAGAGAGAGAGAGAGGGAGAGGGAGAGAGAGAGAGAGAGAGAGAGAGAGATTTCAACAAATTAAACAAAAAATTATAATATATTGGAGAACAATGGCTGTGTGCAATAGTATCACAAAGGAAAGAAATTAAGCACAAACAATAAAAATTAGATATTGTGGCTCTTTCAGCTATTTCCTAGCCTGTATTTGATTAATATATTGTTTGCTATTCATTGCTCTTTATCAGTAGGGAAATAATTTCACATGTGACTGGAATGGCTTGGGACTTGCTGAATAGTATATTAATGTTTTTACTATTGAAATTACCACAGGTCAGACTTGGACCCAAAGCAATCTGGAATGCTTAAGAATGCTGAAACACTGAATGATGTAAAAAAGTAAGTATTATGTTATTGAAAATTAGTTTTTATCATGTTGGTGTTTCTGCAGATTTATCTTAGGTAAAAGAACCAGGCATACTAATTTGATCTTTGTTTCATAGTTGTGGGGTTACTTTTCTAGCTATAATAGTGATTGCTTTTATTAGTACCTTTAATGCATTAATTTCAACTTTAGAACATTTCTACTTCTTATCAATGCTCTCCAGTAGCATATTCTGCTCCTTATAATCTTATTGTAATAAAGTGGGATTGCTTTAGTATATAAAGATAATCCTTTCTACTATAGGCACAAGACCTGAAATTTTGGGAGTGGTGGCTAGGTGATTATATCAACCCCTGAAAGGATGAAAGGCAATGTTGACCTCAGAAGAATTTGAACCCGGATGGATGAAATGTCACTAAGCATTTTGTCCGGCATGCTAATGATTTTGCCAGCTCACTGCCTTAGTCTATAAACAATGGATTCAAATTTTGGCACAAGGTCAGCAATTTCAGGGGATGGTAAATCAATTACATTTACCCCCCAGTACTCAACTGGTACTTGTTTGGTTGACCCTGAAAGGTTGAAAGGCAAAGTTGACCTTGGTAGAATTTGAACTTAAGTTGTGAAGATGGATGAAATACTGTTAAGCATTTTGTTCAGCTTGCTAAAGATTCTGTCAGTTCACCGCCTTAGTCTCTGTAAATAATACAATCATTTCTACATTAGATGGAATATTTCTACTTCTATCATTGCTATTTACTTATGTTGTTGGCACTCCATCGCTTACGACGTCGAGGGTTCCAGTTGATCCGATCAACGGAACAGCCTGCTCGTGAAATTAACGTGCAAGTGGCTGAGCACTCCACAGACACGTGTACCCTTAACGTAGTTCTCGGGGATATTCAGCATGACACAGTGTGACAAGGCCGACCCTTTGAATTACAGGCACAGCAGAAACAAGAAGAAAGAGTGAGAGAAAGTTGTGGTGGAAGAGTACAGCAGGGTTCGCCACCATCCCCTGCCGGATCCTCGCGGAGTTTTAGGTGTTTTCGCTCAATAAACACTCACAACGCCTGGTCTGGGAATCAAAACCTCGATCCTATGACCGCGAGTCCGCTGCCCTAACCACTGGGCCATTGCGCCTCCACACTATTTAC
>NC_068989.1:16993428-16994493 GCF_001194135.2 Octopus bimaculoides
GAAATCATTGAAGACATGTATAATTCTTTTTGATGTTCTAGAAATCATTGAAGACATGTATAATTCTCTTTGACGTTCTAGAAATCATTGAAGACATGTATAATTCTTTTTGATGTTCTAGAAATCATTGAAGACATGTATAATTCTCTTTGACGTTCTAGAAATCATTGAAGACATGTATAATTCTCTTTGACGTTCTAGAAATCATTGAAGACATGTATAATTCTTTTTGATGTTCTAGGTATTTTCCCCCCAAAGACTTTGTGATTAAATATTTGTTCCATGGTGCTTGCATCCCTGAAACCAGCCATAGAAACCATGCCAAAGCAAACATTGGAGCTTGATGCAGTTCTATGGCTTTCCACTTCCTGTCAAACCATCTAACTAATTTTGCTATGTCTGGGGAAAGTCATTCTCTTTTAGTGCCTTATTATTTAACACACTCACCGGTAAAGTTTTTCCTGGAAAAATAAATAAGGAAATGAGTGGAAACTTTACCAGTGAGTGTGTTAAATAATAAGGCACTAAAAGAGAACGACTTTCCCCAGACACAGCAAAATATGCTTCAACACATGAACTCACATCAAGAATCTTGCAAGCCAAGCCCAAAGACGAAACATCTAATGCCAATATGGAAAACAGACATCAATTGATGATTATATTCATAATATACTTGTATCTTATTCTTCCTTCTTTAAAATTCTTAGGATATATGTGTACCTAAATAAAGTTTATGAGTGAAGGTGAATGACTCAGTGGTTAGAGTGTTGGGCTTACAATCATTAGGTTGTGAGTTTGATACCCAGTTGGGGCTGTGTGTTGTGTTCTTGAGCAAGACACTTTATTTCACGTTGCTCCAGTTCACTCAGCTGCTGAAATAAATTGCTACATTCATCATCATCATCGTTTAACGTCCGCTTTCCATGCTAGCATGGGTTGGACGATTTGACTGAGGACTGGTGAAACCGGATGGCAACACCAGGCTCCAATCTAAATTTGGCAGAGTTTCTACAGCTGGATGCCCTTCCTAACGCCAACCACTCAGAGAGTGTAGTAGGTGCTTTT
>NC_068989.1:16995170-16996281 GCF_001194135.2 Octopus bimaculoides
CTTCCACGGGTTCCCTCAACTGTTAGGGTGTGGCACTTTTTCACGCAGCTATCCTCATCCATTCTCACCACATGTCCATACCAGCGCAATCGTCTCTCTTGCACACCACAACTGATGCTTCTAATGTTCAGCTTTTCTCTCAAGATACTTACACTCTGACGGGTATTCACATTGACATTACACATCCAATGGAGCATACTGGCTTCATTCCTTGCGAGCTTATGCATGTCCTCAGCAGTTACAGCCCATGTTTCACTGCCATGTAACATGGCTGTTCGTACACATGCGTCATACAGTCTGCCTTTTACCTGAAGGGGTTTGTGTTTTATCTACCTTCCTACTTATTAGGATTTTGGTGCCAAATTGTATCGGCCTTTGCCTTTCTCTTGGACAAAATTGGTGGCATGGACAAACTATCTTACCCAGACTTGTACTTCAGAGGGGAACTTTCTAGGTGCACTCCCATGGTCATTCATGACCAAAGGGGGTCTTTACTCTGTAAATAAGGCGAGCCAAGATACAACCCCTGGTATATCACAAAAGTTTTAGTGAACTTTAAAATAAAATCAGTAACAGATTTTTTGGATTGCATAATTTTGTTTTGAAAGATGGTCTGATAATATATTTTCTTTTTCAATTCTCTGTCTTTCAGTATCCTTGCTGAAATTTTCAATCTCTATAATTGCTCAGAACTACACAAAGAAAAGATTCTACTCAACCTTTATACATATGCTGTGCAATTTGCTAGGGAAGAACAGTTCACAATTGAACAGTTGTCTGCCCTTTTTTCCATTGTAAAACTTGTTCATGAAGTTTGTGTGGGTAAGTTAAATACTCAAAAATTGAGATATAGAGTGATTTCTATCAGTTTATATCATATTGATTCTGTTGTTGTGAATGATAATGATGATGATGATGATCATCTTCTTCTTCTTCCATATTACAACTACATAATAATGATGGGTACGTGGCCCCAAAGGTGCCCTCACCATTGCTCATTAATGAATCTTGAGTACTTCAGGAAGGCTAATACCATAATTAATTTATTTTCCAGAAAGTCATGCCAGACACTATTTACAATATGTGTGTATATATATATATATATATATAT
>NC_068989.1:16997775-17003343 GCF_001194135.2 Octopus bimaculoides
ATATATATATATTAACCTGGTATGAAACAACAGCAAAGTCTCTATACAGTCACTTGATCTGTTAGTAATAGCAGCCAAATCTACTTCAAATCACATTCTACTATTTGAAAAGAAGATGGGCTGATGACTTTTGGAACATTTTTGATCACAGACCCGTTTGATCAAAAGCAGTCAATACTTAAAATCTTGACCAAAAAATACAATTTCACCAACAATATCTATCTTTTCTAGTTTAAACAAAAACAACCAATACTTAACAATTTCCTTACTATTTGTCTAGTTAACCAAGGATATCCCAGCATCAGTCCAACCTTCACAACAACTATAGTAACAACAATATTTATTATTCAGCATATCTATGTAAATTAATCTTTCATACAATATTTATTTTATTCTTTTCAGAAAGCCCTTTTGACAACATGGAAGAAACATTTACATATTTCAAAGACCTTCTGATATGTCACAGTGTTTGCGTAAGTTAAAAGCCTTTCAGCATGTATGTATCATGCATTGACACTTTCTGCAATACAGATCATACTGTGATATTCCCTATAAAATATCACACACTATGACACTCGCTCTAATATATTCTATGGCATCTGTGTTAGTTAAACACTCTGTATTATATTTCAAAGTGACTGTAAGTTACACTACCTGTGATATATGTCTCACTGTCTATGACATCTAATACATATGATACTGGATATGACATTCCCTGCTTATATTTCTCAAACGGTCTATTACATTCCTTCTAATGCATGTCATGGTGACTATATCACATCCTTTAACATACAAACACACTGTCTGTATAATTTACACAACATCTTAACATATACTACAGTGTCCATATATATTATATGGTGGTATATGACTATCCCATTAATATATGTCTTACTACCTGTGACAGATCCTCTAATATATGTTGCATGATTTATATGGATTATTCAATGACAGGTATCCCTCTGAAATATATTACAGTCTCATGTTCCTCCAGATTATTCAATAACAGGTATCCCTCTCAGATATATTACAATCCTATGTTCCTCCATTGAGTGACACAATCTCACTCATTCTGCCAGTTTATACACAATCTCATTCTGCCAGTCACCTTATTTATATCAATACAACTCATTTACAAATATTTGTGAGTGTTTATAAATATGTGTGTTTATTTACACCTCTATGTGTATGTATGTATATATACCTTAAAGCAGGTATGTCAAACTGCCGAGTCTCAGTGGGCCACATTGCTCACATACATATTGCCATGGGGGCCAGATATTTTTAAACATGTTTACAGCAAAGATTTCCATCATTTAATGAAAACTGATGTCAGAATAATTTTGTACAGACATAATTTTGTCATTTATTGGTTTCTATTTGTAGCGTCCACCACACAGCACCGAACTGTTTTCAGTAAAGGATGTTAGGAAAATAGCCTGTTATATGACTAATACATATTTTAGACACTTTAAACTCTACAAGTATGTATTCACTCCACAGGTAAGTCTCTTTCTTTACATATATATATATATATGCTCTTCTTTTTATCTTCTGATACCTTCTAAATCCCTCAACTATATTCCCTACCATGGCAAGATATGAACAGTTGTCCAATTGACCTGCAGGATTATAACTCTAACAACTTGACCATCAATAACAATGCCATCGACAACCAAAGAAATCAGCTCTGATATTAGCCTGGAAATTAGAATGTTGTTTAGCTCTTGATCAGCTGTAATCTCAAAGAACTATAACCAAAGGTAACCAACTCATTATTTTTTACAATACTACACTATTTAATGTGTCCTCCACATTTGAGGAATATTTGGTTGCAATTTCTTGCAGGTGGAATGACTCATATCAAAGCTCCATGGTGTTGTTGATATACACCAAACAGTAGACTGCTGTCTTTCAGACTAATGTTACAGCATCTGTATAAGTATTAATATTACATTGAACTAGAAGGTGGTGAGTTGGCAAACTGGACAAAATGCTGCTAAGCATTTTGTCTGTCTTTGTGTCCTGAGTTAGAATTCTGCTTTTCATCCTTAGTGTACCAGTTGTGCACTAAGTTCGATGTAATCAACTTAAACTCCTCCCAGAAATTGCTGATTTTCAGGGTAGATAAAATAGGTACCAGTTGAGCACTTGAGTTGATGCAATTAACTTATCCACACCCTCAAAATTGCTGGCCTTGCTCCAAAATATGAAACCAGTATTACATTGAACTAGATTTGCCTATATGACATTTGTAGTAAATATTTTTCTTTTCCTTTTAGCCAATAGGTTAGTTGGGCCACCACTGACACATTCCTCTTTAAGTATTGTATATTTAGTGTGAGGTGTATGTCAGATTTTGTGTGTGTGTGTGTGTGTGTGTATGTATATATATATATATATATATATATATATATATAGTCCATGCATCATGTATTTGAAAAACAAGCACACTCTAATGAATAGATCAGTAATATATTTACATGCGGTTAAATATATTTAGCAACACACACACACGGCTAAATATATTTAACTGCATGTGTGTGTGTGCGTGTGCGTGTGTGTGTGTGTGTGTGTATATATTGTCACTAAATCATAAATCCGAAAGAGAAGCATACACTGAATTATAGAACAGTAGAGTATTTAGAGAATGTTAGTTATGGCCAGTTCATAGGGTGAGACAGTAAGCAGCATTGATGAACATGTAGAAGTGCAGCCTGCCAAACAGCTATTTCACACAAACCATGTGGTCTTTGCAAAACAATCCGTAACACGCGTGCTAGGATGTACGATCGCCGCTACAGCCTAGTGTCAGGGTGGAGGCTCAGAAGAGGGGTCGGTCAAAACTCGGAGTTCTCTGACGCAAGCCGCTCACATGTGCAGGTCGCTTACGAGGTGGACCCCACTCAAGCACAGCAGGGAGCCCCAACGGCACAGGAATGGCTGTGTGGTAAGTAGCTTGCTTACCAACCACATGGTTCCAGGTTCTGTCCCACTGCGTGGCATCTTGGGCAAGTGTCTTCTACTATAGCCTCGGGTCGACCAAAGCCTTGTGAGTGGATTTGCTAGATGGAAACTGTAGGAAGCCCGTCATATATATGTATATATATATATATATATATATATGTGTGTGTGTGTATGTGTGTGTGTATATGTTTGTCTCCCCAACATCGCTTGACAACCGATGCTGGTGTGTTTACGTCCCCGTAACTTAGCGGTTCGGCCAAAGAGACCGATAGAATAAGTACTAGGCTTACAAAGAATAAGTCCTGAGGTCGATTTGCACGACTAAAGGCGGTGCTCCAGCATGGCCACAGTCAAATGACTGAAACAAGTAAAAGAGTAAAAGAGATATCTGTTGTAGTCTATATCTAGTGCAGTGTATATATTGTACAGTTCACATTACCAGGACAAAATTCCACATAAATCTAAGACTCTGTTAGCTCAAGTGAGCTCCAGCATCTTTGAGTATATAGAAAGATGTGAACAGTTTGACTTGACTATCTCTAAATTGGATATTTTGTATGTGAAAACTCCCTATGTAGTTTTTGCTAGATGTTCATTAGCTGCTTGGCAAAGAAGCCAAGAGAATTATTGGATGAGTTTTCTAAAGAGTTTGAGAAGCTGAAAAGAATCATATGTGGCTGAAATGTGTTTCACTACACAGCCATGTCTGCACCTTTTATATCTACCTGTAGAGGGCTGGGCATGCTGTTGTTAATGATGCATAGATATGCGCTGAGACTGTGACATCTCCAGCACTTCATAGATGATGGTGAACAGGTGTGGTCACTGTCTGTGAGACTCGCCTTCCCACAGCTCGTCTCTTTGACTGAACTGCAATTGTGGATCAAAGAGAGACCGAGGCTGGGTGAATGGCACTGCGAGTGTTGCCATGCTCTCGAGCAACTCTGCTGTCTGGAATCAAACTTGTGTGACTTCAATTCCACAAAGGAGTTCTATAAAGGATTAGTGGAAGTGCGACGACATTCTTAAGGAGAACCTGGGTGTTGATGAGGAATACCTGGCCTGCCTCTTCAGGACCGCTTTTGGGCCGGACCTATGGACAATTTCCAGAGATCCCTGGCCTGGCAGTGCTATCGGGAAGCATTGCCTGTTCGGGATAAGCTCTACAGGCACGGTTCAAGAAACTCTGGACCAACTTGCTCGAGATGCGGTCAGAGTAATGAAACCGTTCTGCATACACTTGTGCAATGTCCAAGCATTTCAGACCTGTGGGCTTATGTCAAATGGCTGCTATCACATGTGGGACGAATTCAGTTGTCGGCCGAGTCTATCATGAATATTGCCCTTCCACCTTCCTTTAACTGGTAAGACAAGGTAGTTTCTGTTGTACTGGTGGCTATGGTGAAAGAGTGTGTGTGGTGGACTCATGCAAAAAGTTTAGAGACAAACACTTTCCTCTCTGGCCAACCTCTCATCAACTTCTTCAAGTACCAATTGAAAAGGAAGGTGAGAATAGAGAGGGAAGTTTTGTCAAGAAAAGGTGGGTGAATATGGCAAGGATGGTACGAATAAATGACGGAACCACCTTGAGCATGATCCTATAAAACTAAGAGAGAAAGAGCGCCTTGCTCTCATGTTAATGTTTGCCCTTTTGTTTCTGAGGTTACCGTGGTTCTTTTTCGTAGGTTTTTCTTTCCAAGGATAAACCTAGTTAATGTTACATTTCCTCCCCTTTTTGGGAACTCTAATTGTTAACAATGACTTTTGTGTTATTTCTCTGTTTACACGTCCAAAAAAAAAATGGTTTTTTGTTCCTTTTGATTGATTTTGAAAAAGAAAAATTCTACATTATATCGTCCCCTCTGTATTCGGCCCTACATGGTTAATAAAGAAATCTATCTGTCTGTCTGTCTACAACTCACACACGCATGTGCGCGAAATGGATATTCATCTGATGTCATAATGTAATAGGTATGTACTTTAAATGCTTAGTTTGATTTACTACTAAAACTCAAGCTTGAATTGCAGCTGAAAAAAAGTTGGTGTTGATGCTATCCTCAAAAATGGCTAGAAATTGTTCATTGTAGAGCAGGTAGACATATATATTAGAAATAGATAAAGAAAAAATGAGCAAAACATGGGGTGTCCCTTTAGAATATTTAATTTATGATTTAAACATAGAACAGCAGTTATAGTAAATACATTAAGTCTCTTACAGCTATTTCTAGAATAGTTAAGCATGTGACGCATGTGTTATTAACCAAGGATTCCCACAAGCTAAGTATTCTGTTGTTGGAGAGAGAGGAATAAATAAAGAATATCCTTAATCAAGGATATTAGGAGTTACCATTTCGTTGAAGAATTAAGGAGTGTTCATTGTAAAAAGATAATAGTGGTTGGTAGTTCCATAACTGAAGAATGAAGGAAATCCTTAATAAAAAAACAAATATCCATTAGTAGTTCCAATACATACACACATACACATCATCATCATCGTTTAACGTCCATCTTCCATGCATATATATATAAAATGTATTTAATTGTGCATAACTACACACATTAATTTATGATCATATATATATATATATATATATATATATA
>NC_068989.1:17003858-17011614 GCF_001194135.2 Octopus bimaculoides
TATATATATATATATATATATATATATATATATGCATATATATACACATGTAGATGTAAATATGTACATATATGTGTGTATACATGTATATATATATTCTTTGTATTATATATATATATATATATATCTATAATGAAGTATTAATCATTTTATCAATATCAGGTGCATCTTGATTTAGTTTTGAACTATATTGGAGAGTCTGATTCCATTACAAGCCAAGGTAAGCAGCAATTGTTTCATATTTTGAAAACAGTAGCAAGTGTTAGCTAATTCTACAAATTCATAAGTTTGCACAAGTTATTTAGCCTTCATAATGCTTTGCAATTATGAAAGAATAGTGTTCATAAATATTTTTCGTCATATAAGGTCTCAGGACTCATTTCTTTTCACAACACATAAACTTATGTTAATTTATAAATTTTACTAATTTGATAATTAACACATCTAACTCTCCCACTGCTAACTTAGTCATCTAAGTAATGGAAACTGTCTACTACTTCTAGGGATCCTCACTGGCATATGAGGGAGTCTATTTTTTGTACATTCCTAGTGTTTAATGTACCTGCACATCTGCCACATGTAAAGGTTACCTTTCCCATTAGTCGTTCAGTGATACTGTTACACCCCTTATGTGTCCATAACTTGCACTGGGTACACCTTATAGAGTTTCTCCTGACACCTCTACATATCGAGCAGGGCCATCTTCTTGAAGGGATCTACGATTTGTCTGTTTTCCTACTTATCAATACTTTGGTCCTTGCCAAATTAACTCTAAGGTCCTTTGATTTCAGACCTTGCTTCCATACTTGAAACTTCTTTTCTAGTTCTGGTAGTAATTCAGTAATAAGAATAAAGTCGTCAGCAAAGAGGAGCCAATCTTAAATTCCTCAGTTATAGCATGGAGGACTATGATAAATAAGAGGGGGCTAAGAACTGAATCCTGGTGGACTCCTACTTGTACACTAAACTCCTTGATATACTCATTGGTGACTCTCACCTTACTAACAACATTCTTGTACATGGCTCATACAGCTCTCACAAACCACTCATCTATCCCACCAGATAAGGGAACAGAGAACAGGAAACCCCGTCAAAGGCTTTCTCCATGTCAACAAAAACTAGAAACAGAGGTTTATTTTGGGCCAAGTATTTCTTCTGCAGTTGCTTCACCAGGAAGATAGCATTGGTGGTGCTTCTCCCTGGCACAAGTTTAAACTGCATCTCATCTATGCTAACTCTCTTTCTAATTAATTGAGCCAAGACCCTTTCTTCAATTTTCATCACCTGGTCCAGTAATTTGACACCTCTGTAATTATTTCTGTCTAGGGTATCACCTTTGTCTGTGTAGCAGTTGATGCTACATCAACCATTGGGCATGATTCCCCTGTGGACAGCCTGATTAGCTATATGGGTGACCAGGTTATATTCCACCCCACCCCACCAAAGATTTTAAGCATCTCAGCAGTGACTTCCAATGGGCCAGAGGCTTTCCTTGTCTTCATGTCCTTAATTGCTTTATCTGCTAAGCTACAGTTGATTCAGTTATCCAACCCCTCTGTCAGGTCCACATTGGGCAGGCTCTCCTCCCATGCACTACTATTGTTATAACTTCTAACACTGTCAAGTTATTCCTTCTAGCACATGATGATGTTGTCAGGTTATAAGAAAACTAAAATAGTAGACACAAATAAGTAAAAACTAAATTAAGGTTAGGTTAAATGTTATTCATTTGTAAGGTTTTTATTTGGAGAAAATAGATGTGAATCAAATATAAAGCAGCTGTCTTACTGAACATTTGTTTTTTCAAAGTTTTTCACGATTTTTTTTTTTCTTTTTAAATTTTAAATGAAGAAGCAGATTTTGATTCTGAAAAGGAGAAGAACAAGAAATCTGGAACTTCAGATTTATTTCTAAATGAAAGCATTGATAAAGAAAAGGAGTTGGTAAAGAATCCTGAAAAAGGTTTGTTAGCAATAACTTAATAGATTCAGAAGATAATTTTCCAGACTATTAACCTCATATTTACACTGTATATTTACAGTATGCATATCTACACAGCATTTTGATTGGTTCAATCTCAAATCATTATCAAGTACCTTCATTCTAAGATACATACATAATTCCACACTAGGTTTGAACTAGAAATTTATATTTCTAAACTAAGGATAGTAATGTTCATATTCACTAAGCCATTACTATTAGTTTATCAATGGAAACATAGTGACTGTGTGTGTGTGTGTGTGTGTGTCTGTCTGTCTATATACACCCAGAACCATGCTAATAGCTAGGAGTGAAATTTAGGATTTTTTGGTTTTCTGTGAATTGATTTTGATAAAAATTTTCCCAGATGGTTTTCACACTATGGCAACCCTGTTATGTTTTGATTATTCTGTGTAATGTCCTTTCTTTTTTATTTCAGATTCTTCATTTTTTGGGTGAACCGCACTAATAGCGTCTTTCCTCTATGGGAACAATGGGATATGGAAAAGGCATTAATGATGAAGAAAAGTCAGTCATCATCAAGGAAAGTGCTAAAGGGACCTCTCTTCATATCATTGCTGAGAAGTTAGGTTGTCATGTGGACACAGACGATTCCTGAAGAACCCTTCGCGAAGGAAGAAATGATCTGATTGTGGGACCTCCAAGACTGTGACAGCTAGGGATTTAAGGAATATTGGCCATAAGTTACATGGGAAACCTGGAGAAACAAGCAAAGCCATTTTCACCGGACTTCCTCATGTACTTCTGAACTTTCTTATGTACTGAAAGACCACCAGAAATTACATCCCCGGGACCATGGCTTCCATGCAAGAACTCCTGAAACTGCTTCCTTTAATGCCATGTCACAGGAATTTGAGGCTTCAGTGGGCCCAAAAGTACATGACATTAGACATGAGTTGTGTTCTGTTCACTGATGACACCTGGGCAACCCTTGATGGACCTGATAGTTAGGCAAATGGTTGGGTCTGTTTTGGAGACGAGCGACACCAACATTTACGATGTCAACAACAGGGTGGAGGAGTCATGTTGTGGGCTGGTACCATTGGGAACAGACTTGTTGGTCCAGTCAGGATGCCTGAAGGGGTTAAAGTGACCGCAGCCACCTACTGTAATCTCCTGAAGGAGGTCTTGGATCCCTGGCTAGATGACATACTGCTGTCGCTTCTAAGGAATCTCGTATTCATGCATGACAACACTCCCTCTCACTCTGCTAGGACCACCCAAACATTACTAGGGTCTTACGTCATACAAGGTGAAAAGTTGATAGTGTGGTTGCCAGCATCGCCGGATCTCAACCCTATCGAAAATCTTTGGTCCATCATTAAACAAGACGTTTATGCCAATGGACACCAATTTACATCGAAAAATGTCTTATGGGTGATCATCAAAGCTGCAGCAGAGGTAGTCCAACCTGCTACTATTAAGAAATTGACAGATTCCATGATTAATAGGGTTTTTGAAGTTATCTGTTGAAATGGGACTCATGTGGCTAAATAATTCATTATGTCAATAAATGTTATAATATTCTTATAGTTTTCTGTTAAATATATATTCACTGTATGCTTAATATGTATCATTACCTTTTGTTTTCTGGAAAAAAAATGCCTAGATGGGCTATTTTCATTCAAAAGCTATTAGTGTGGTTCATCCAAAAACTGAAGAATCTGAAATAAAAACAGAAAGGACGTTACACAGAATAATCGAAACATAATGATGTTGCCATAGTGTGCAAACCAGCTGGGAAAAGTTTTATTAAAATCGATTCTCAGAAAACCGAGAAATCCTAAATGTCACTCCTTTGAGTGTCTAGCAGGCAGGCACATTCGCGTGCCCTTATCATATGAATTTTAAATATATGGCTATATAATTCTTATTTAGGCCTGCAATCACTTATGTTACTATTGCTGATATTATCAGTTATTTATATTGCCCTCAATAATAATAGCAATAATAATATCTATAAAAATATTCACTCCTGAATATTTGCTCTGTATATATGTATACATACATACATACATATATATATATATATATATATAAATATATATATATATATATATATATATATATATATATATATATATATACATATGTACTTTATACATCATTTAATGTTTTTCATGCTGGCATAGGTTGGATGGTTTGACTGAAAACTGGTAAGCTGGGGGAGCTGCACCAGGTTCCAATCTGATTTGACATGGTTTCTACAGCTGGATGCCCTTCCTAATGCCAACCACTCTGAGAGTGTAGTGGGTGCTTTTTATATGCCAGCAGCACGGGTGCCAGTTATGAAACACAAGCATCAGTGATGTCTACAATCTCACTTGGCTTGACAGATCCTCTTAAGTACAGTATATCGTCAAAGGTTGTTGTTAAAATTTATGTGTAATAAATTTGTTATATTTCTACAATACACGAAATATTTCCACATTTTTTAAATACAATTCCTAATACTATTTAGTTATGAAAATTGAATAGAATTTTTTTAGACATTGAATGGTTATGTGGTGGGGTGGGGGTCAAACCAAGTGAAATAGGAATGAAAGGGATGCATAAGAGAAAAAAAGATGTGAATGTAAATGTTTTCTAGGCAGCAGACGCTAAGCTGCAGTTTTATGATGTTGTTTATTTATGGTGTTACTTGGATGTGAGCTACATCTCCACCTGAATAGGATAGTATAGCAATCCATCTTAGCAAACACCTCCAGTTGATCTCTTACCTAGTTCTTCTGGCAGCAAGACAAACTGTACTAATGTAGAATAAAGAGTTTTTTGCATGAAACATCAACCTAGATCTAAACTCTTCACCTATCAGCATGAACAGCTAATCCAATATTTTATTCTACTTGATTCATTCAGTTATTTCATCTTGATATCAGCTATGTACTGGGGTACAAAGATCAAAATTCAGTTCAAATGTCTCCTTCAAGTCAGCTGAAGAAATCTTTATGTATATTGTGTGTGTTATAAATAAGAAAAGTTAGATTATTTGACTGTTGTTGCCTATTGATCGGGACATTGAAAATATTTAACTGTTTATTGGCTCTGATCTTTTTATCAGAATACTGAAATCATTTGATTGGTTATTAGCTATGACTTATTGGCCAGAATACTAATCTCATTTGACCACTTACTTATTAGATGTTATATCTTTTAATTATTGTGTTTTAGCTAAGATGGAAGGGCAGTGCTTCCAAAACATCTGAGACCAGGGAGATTGACACAGTTGGTAATCTGTGTAAATCAATGTCTGTAGGAAATCTTTTGTTAGAATTGCAGTCAGTATGTGAGACAATTTAATTTCTAATCTCTTAAAGATAATTAATTAAATAATTATTTCTTTTACTGTTCCATCATTTAATTACTCTCTCTCTCTCTCTCTCCTACATGGTTTAGACGAAGCTAAGAAATACTTGAGAAAGCTGATCACAGACTTTTTACAAAAAAAAATCAATGAATTGAAATCGGCAGTGGCTGAAAAGTTGGAAAAATCTGAAAAGATGGTGAATAATAAACTGGAAGACGCTGGCTACCGTGGCTATTCTAAAAGACTATCAAAGAAATTAAGCAAATCTGGGAAAAGAATATCAAACCTCTAAAGTAATATCAAAACCAAACGTAAAAATTTCTTTGTGACCATTAGTTATATAACAACAACAATTCCTGATGGAATTTAATTTAGAAAGTAGAAACATTCTAATAGTACAACCTATATAAACCTATAAAATTAAACATTCCTTATATTTAGTTTTATGGTGAAGGTAAAGAATCCTAATTGTTTGTTACTTATAAACAAACTTGGTAAAATATTTGGGAAAATATATGAAGTTCATGTTGCCCTCAAAGGCATCATGCCCATTATGATTGGTTATTGAATGTGTTACTATTGATTATTAAAATCTTATATTTTTTTATGCCATTAGAAATCATCTGTCATTTCTCCCTCTCTCTATCTATTCTTTTAACTTACTCCTTATCTAGATTCTTTATAATACCCTCTTTTCCTTTTTCCACTGCAGGGCTTGTTTTGCTAATCTGTTTTCTTCTTAAAATAGAACCTATATATTTTTGTCATTTTTCAATGATAAAAGATCATATGATTTTCCCAGAAAATTGTATTGATCTTATATACTACAGACAATGAAGTATAACAATATTTTTAAACCAATAGGTTGCAATTTTGTTTCTTCAGCTGTAAAATCCACATTAATGTGTAAACTTTTTTTTTTTATAATCTCATACTACTTTTTATTAACCAATCACAATAAAACAATTTCTACTCATGAATAAATCCCAATAAATTGTTACTTCACCTTATCTCTTGTTTGTTTTTCTTCTTAAGTTATATAAAGAATAATTCTAGACACTACTCAAGTAGTTATTTGTATGTGCAATCAATTATTTATCTATTCACAACAAACTGATTACAACTTTATTTTACCACCTTCAATCTGAAGATGGTTGCATGCATGAACAAAAATTCATTAATATTTTTTTCTTCAAATATAAAAAATATACTACACTTTCCTTCTACACTAATCAAACAGGTTAAAGAATATGAACAACACATTTAATTGGATAATAAATTTTCCAGTTGTTTGTTAAATCAAATATGAATAAATGAAATCTGGTACTATACTTACATAATACTTACTCTTTTACTTGTTTCAGTCATTTGACTGTGGCCATGCTGGAGCACCGCCTTTTAGTCGAGCAAATCGACCCCAGGACTTATTCTTTGGGAGCCTAGTACTTATTCTTTGGGAGCCTAGTACTTATTCTATCGGTCTCTGTTGCCGAACTGCTAAGTTACGGGGACGTAAACACACCACCATCGGTTGTCAAGCGATGCTGGGGGGACAAACACAGACACAAACATACATAAATATATATACAACGGGCTTCTTTCAGTTTCCGTCTACCAAATCCACTCACAAGGCTTTGGTCGGCCTGAGACTATAGTAGAAGACACTTGCCCAAGGTGCCATGCAGTGGGAATGAACCCGGAACCATGTGGTTTGGTAAGCAAGCTACTTACCACACAGCCACTTCTACGCCTTATACGCATTGCTAAATATTAAAGATCGATATAACATTTTAAACGTTATAAGTCACTCACACACATATATGAAAACAAGAAAATTGTGAATTATGCTATTGTTCCATCTTCACAAGGGCTTACCTGAAGATGTAGGCTTTAAATCATCAGGTAAATCGTGAGAAAGTCAAACACTGAACACACACACACACACAAATACTAATGGCATGCATATATATACACATACCCCAATTCTCTCACACACCTAATTGTTATGTGGGCATGTGCACATCGATAGCATTTGTATGTGTGTGTGAATGTGCCAATAATTGTTTGAATCTCTATCCATTTTTTCACTTTGCCTCCCCACCTTCTCACCCTATTTTGGCCATTTTTTTTGCTCTACGGACTTACAAACCATGCGAGAAGTCATTCCAGTAAAAAAAAGTAAACATTTTTAGACGACAATGTGTGAGACTTAAGGGAGATTTGGCACATCCCACGTCCACCTTCCTCGTTTTTTTTTTTTGTTAGTCTCGCATGCATTGATGTTTTTCAATATTTTTCTCCCCCATAAACACATTTTATGTAATGGTGAAGAGGAAGTAACACATAGGTGGTTCAATATGGTACTACTAAAGCAGCGCGGACCCGAACGCGCAGTCGCGCGTCCGCGCTAGCTAGTCGTGAGTGGTATTCATTTGCACACGCGGGTTA
>NC_068989.1:17012565-17015191 GCF_001194135.2 Octopus bimaculoides
CATACACATATATATATATATAAAATCTTTTAAAAAATGGAAAAATCCTCGTCATAACGGAGAAAATTGATGTTATGGGAGTGTCCTGATCCGAAACTCCGCCGTCTGAAAGTAGAAACTTGACAAACATGTAGTGGCGCGTCTGGCTGCCATCTTGGGAAGTGCCATTGCGCATGTGCAAGGGATTTGCCGTCAGCGGAAGTACCCGAGCACGCATGCGCAATGCAACAGGTGGAGAAAAAGCAATAGCATTCGCACTCTTTTCTCTCTAGCAGCGGTGGCGACAACACGTATCTCTTGTCCATCCAACAGCCGTGGCGACAGGACGTTCTTTCAGGCTGTCCCAACTCGACCCCGACATGTGGTCGAAGCTTCCTTTGGTATTCTAGCGGCATGCCTGTTCACCCAGGAACGAAACGGCTCTACACCAACCTAGAATAAATTATTGATCTGTTGCTACCGTTATCCCTCGTGTTGTTGTATTTCTGGATTTTAATGATTAATATAAGAACTGGGGAGAGACGGCCGAGCCGTCATATCTCATCCAATTCTTATAAACATATTCATACAGGAATGCAATAAATCATTCTATGAAGGAACTACCTTAACTAAGCAGAAATTTACACAAGAGAGAGTGTGCATCTTTGCAGCATTTTATGGTAAATCATTCCTTCAGAATTATACCTCAAATGCTCACAAATGCATCTATACACGAGAGGCCATATGACATGGAAATATCTTACTTTCGCTTTAAAACTACTTTTATTTAAATACGTCAAGTTATCTCCCTTACATTTGTTGCCATTAACAACAAAGCAGTTTTTTAACATTTCATGTTTCAAACTCGTCAGATATATCTATCCTCTCGTTTTCTTTTGAGTACCGGGACCACTTTATAGCTACTACCACTGTCTTTCCGCCATGGACTCTGTAGTAACTGAAACTTCAATGGAAACGGACAGTCTTCTTACGGTAAGTCACAAAATCTCTCTCTCTCTCTCTCTCTCTCTCTCTCTCTCTCTCTCTCTCTCTCTCTCACACACAGAGTTAATAAGAAAAACATCAGAAAGAAGCACCCTCTAAAAATATAGAACAGGAATTATTACAACAAAATTTTATATCTTAGACATACAGTTACTCAAGGCTTCGCACACACAAAACCAAAGCCTTGTGGACAACTCGCCAGGCTCTGTGAATACAAAACTTTAAAATATCTACATCACAGATGTGAGGAAACGCTCAGAACTCGGAAAATACGATAAAACGTTAATGAGTACGGGTTATCTCCCTTAAACAGAGGGATAAGAATTTTTTTTTTAAATAGCATAACGATCAAACGGGGAGATCTAATTTTCTAGTAAGTAGTGCTTGAAGCGGATACATTTAGAAAATACTTCTTTACGGCTGTTTAATGCACCAGGCTTCTTAAAATCCTTAAGAATTTTGGCTCTCTCCGCGATACAGATCTTCCATTAATATGCGGGCCCGGAAAATCAATTAATTTCCACTTGACATCACACAAAGTCCATTGACCCTTGAGGTACCACACATGGCGGGCCAGAGACGTGACAAACCGTTTTTCTGGAACCCTGAAGGATGACTAGTGGTTAAGAAAACGTTTCTTGAACGAAGTAGTCACCGAACCAATATATTTATAGACATGGATGTGGCCCTATTTGCACTCCTGGCAACATACGGCTCGGAGCTGGTCATTCCATCGGTGTCGAAGATGAATGTTTGGTCCTCATCTGAGGTGGCGGAACTGAGAATGGCAGATACCTCCTCCAAGTCGTTGATTCTGGATAAGTCATTATTTCCAGGTGCGGCGTCTGTACCGGTCACTCTACCTGTATGTATTGTTTGTTCATTATCTGTGGCGGTGGTATCGGGATCTTCGGTGATGTTCTCTGTGATGCTGGTCCCGGTTTGGTTATTATCTCTGGGCGTGACAAGTGGATTGGTGTGAGACGTGGTTAATCTGCTGTTCGATATTACATTACGGATATTAGGTCTAGGCATCACCGTAGCCTCATATATAACACCTTCAGCCTCGCATTGGCCTTCTATTGGACAGTTATTATATACCCTACAAGAGCAACCTGCCTCTTCCCTTGTATTGTGGGTACTTGATATAATGTTTTTAATGTTATGCAAGGGAGGAGGCAGGTTGCTCTTGCAGGGCATATAATAACTCTACAGTACGATTCTCAATTCATATTGTAAATTTTTTAAATATCTAACATAGTTAGCATTTAAAACTAGAAACGTATTTTTTCGAAAAATCTTTCTTACAAAGTTAACTTAGCCTTATTTTCCCCTTCATTGTTACCTTATTCAACCTCTCAAATAAACTCATTTATCACTGTACGTTTTTTTTTTTCAATATTTTTAACCTCAGCAAAAATTTCCTCACATTTCTGTAATATTAACAACTATTCTTCTTTTTTTCTAGTCCTTCCTCTTATAGAACATTTGTAGAGATATGGATGCATATGTGACTAAAAGTTTACTCACAGTTTTACAGTTTTGGTATAGAGGTATTGCAGTCCACGTGTATACATTTTCATGCACGTTTTGCTGTGGCAGTGCATTTGAGAGAAACTATTATATATATATATATATATAT
>NC_068989.1:17015291-17016577 GCF_001194135.2 Octopus bimaculoides
TAGATTTTCCTTGCATAGTTTGTGTTTGTGTTCTCGTCATTGTTTAGTAGCAATTACAGAGAAAGATAGAATGATGTTGTAAGAGCACAGAATTAGAGCTAGTGAGAGTGTGGGACGTTGTCTTTCTTTTTCCCTCTGGCCTTTTGTCTGCCTGCTTCCATGATTCTAGTGGTCGGTTCACTAACTGATGTTAGCTCTCTCTCTCAACTCAAAAGTTGTCACCAAAATGACTAACTCAGTTGTCTCCAAGTCACTAACTGGCTTTTGATTGTGGTTCTTGCTTTTATAACAATCCAGAAGGATAAACATATCGTTGAGAACAATGGGCTTCGCTGGTGGTACTGTGATATCTCTATTCTAGCTTTTGGTGGAGTAGAAGAGGTTATAAGGGTCAAGTGGTGAAGACATTATTTCGGCCTAGCTAAAGGCATCTGGCGTATGTAAAACTGCTGTCACTGAAAAAAAACCCATTGTTCCACCGTGAGAAAAGCTAGATTGAACTGTTAATTTAAATTTGGCTATGGTGGATCGAATCCACTTCATGCCTGCAAGATGCACTACATATATATATATATATATATATATACTCCATATAAGAAAAATCTTTTGACTTACTGAGATGCCTTATATTAAAACATGGTCTTCTTTCATTGTTTTTGTGGATTCTTCATTCCTGCTTCGTGATGGTTTCAGATTTGATATATTCTTCCCGGACAGCTCGCTGTCCTTCCCTTTACGCATTCGTGTGTGGGCTATATAAACTTTATAATTATCATTGATGTATAAGCGAGAATCCGAGAAACAGCAATGTGCATACGTATGTATAGATGATTTGTAGAGATATGGTTGCATATGTAATAAAAAAATTTACTCAGTTTCGCAGTTTTGGTATAGAGATATTGCAGCCTACGTGTTTGCATTTTCACGCCTGTCTTTCTGTGGCAGCACATCTGAAGGAAGCTATTTTATATATTATTATTTGATGAAAACTCTCAGCTGGGTATGATGGAAAATGTCAGCTGTCCACAGCCAGCAGACTAAGGTGACACTTGCATACTGGTTATGCTTCAAGAACCCTATACTCTTTTACTTGTTTCAGTCATTTGACTGCGGCCATGCTGGAGCACCGCCTTTAGTCGAGCAAATCGACCCCAAGGCTTATTCTTTGGAAGCCTAGTACTTATTCTATCGATCTTTTTTGCCGAAGCGCTAAGTTACGGGGACGTAAACACACCAGCATCGGTTGTCAAGCGATGTTGGGGGGACAAACACAGACGCACACACAC
>NC_068989.1:17016753-17018020 GCF_001194135.2 Octopus bimaculoides
ACACACACACACACACACACACACACACATACATATATACGACGGGCTTCTTTCAGTTTCCGTCTACCAAATGCACTCACAAGGCTTTGGTCGGACCGAGGCTATAGTAGAAGACACTTGCCCAATGTGCCACGCAGTGGGACTGAACCAAGAACCATGTGGCTGGTAAGCAAGCTACTTACCACACAGCCACTCCTGCGCCTATGAAGAATTCTTGCAGTGACACCAGACTTCTTCACATGTTTCAACAATGGTCCCACGGTATTTTTTATATACCACCCTAAGCTGTTTTCCTCTGTTTCGATACAATCCTGGCAACTGATGAAACCTTTCCCACCCTCCCTACCTCCATTCAGTTTTCTTTCAAGAACCTTTCGAATACTTTTCTTGAAGTATTTGGGACTCTCTCATTCATCTTTTTTGTTTATTATTATTATTACTGAGAGAAGTGCATGCCATCAAAGTGACACATGGGTAAAATATATAAAGCCCAGTATACCCATCATGACTACCCGTCTGATAAGGGTACACCAGGCACATGCATCACAACCATATGTGCGCGACATGGCGATCTCATATCAAGATAAACAGCACATAGCCTTGCAAGTGGGGCCCAGTTAGACTTTTCTTTAGGTCGAGTAGCCTATCCCACTCAATGGCCCCTGAATAAGGTTTGTTTAAGGATGTTGAACGAAACACCCATGTTTCCAAAGGTGAATTACCCAAACCCCAAAGAATTCCTCTCAACACTTGGCTATGATGCTTCCCCACTACTTCTGTTCATGATGAGAGATAGACATATCGTCAGCCACTAAGGGACATGCTCAGCTGATTAAGGTCAAACAACTGACAAGCAAATCTGTGGTATTGAGCAGAATATTGTTATTATTGTTGTTGTTGTTGTTCTCCTTGGTACAATATGAAGCTTAACTGTATAAGAATAATTTTGGGGGCTTATTTTCATACAGGAAGAAGAAAGCGAAACAGAATTTACAGAAAAAGAAAAGGTTTGTTGTTAGTTTTTTTCCTTTTTTTCCTTCTGATTTTCAACTATTTTTTCATTTGTTCCTGAGTATTCGGTTTTCTTGTTTTCATGCTTTAAGACAAGTTTTAGAATCCAGTCATCAGAGTTTTTCAGGTAAGTGCTTAGGCCAATTGTGGCAATCTTCATTGTCAATTCAAGTTGTAAAAGTCCACGGCCACCCTCTTTTCTTAGCAAGTAAAGTCGTTCTACATCTGCCTTATGGTGGTTCATTCTAATCTCGTG
>NC_068989.1:17018323-17044490 GCF_001194135.2 Octopus bimaculoides
AAGACAGAGAAAAAGGAAAAAATAAAATATAAAAAGGTAAACAAAGAAAATAAAAGGGGGGAAAAAGAAAGAAAACTCACAGCGACAATGCTCTTCTCAGTACGTGTGACGTACCAGTTAAGACAATCTTTTGCACTTACTGCATGGGTGGTAAGCCAGGGATCATTCTTAAATAGTTTTCAGTTCCTTTTTTGATTATTCCAAGTGCTTCTACAATCATTGGTATCATAACCGTCTTGAGATGCCACATCTTTTCGATTTCGATTAACAAATCTTTATATTTTCTGAGTTTATCAAATTCTTTTGCCGAGATATTATGGTCACAGAGTATGCTCATGTCAATCAATAAACAGACTTTATTGTTTTGGTCTTTCACAATAATATCTGGTTTGTTTGCTTTGATGGATCAATCTGTACATAATGGGAAGTCCCAAAGAATCGTTACATTTTCTCCCTCAGTTACAATCTCAGGGTGATGCTTTTACCATTTGTCAGCAGTTTTGATTTTATAATGCCGACACATTATCCAATGTAGATATTGACCAACTCTTTCATGTCTTGATTTGTACTCTACAGGTGCTAAAACCTTACATCCAGAGATTAGGCGGTCCATTGTTTCAATCCCATCATTGCAGTATCGGTGCTTTAGGTCTACATCATTTTTCATTACATTGGATTAATAGCTCCGGGTCAACAAGCTCTGATCTTGGGCAGCCAAGATAAAGCCTTCACTCTCAGCCTTTAGCCCTGAGCTCCGTAGCCACTGATGGGTGTGCTTCTGGTCTACATCAGCTTGTTTGCTACGGGCCACATATTTGCCATGCAGAGGTTTTTGTTCCCACCTATCATTCAATTATTGAAAAGCATTTTGCTTTGCTATTGATTTTTACCTTCTTTACAACTACAATTGCCGCACTTCCATCATGTTGTTCAACCTGGGTATTATGCATAAATTCATTTGAAAATTTTTTGCTCTCCTTCATAACAGAATGAAGCTTCTTACGTCTTTCATTGTTTTCAACGAGTATTATTATTATTATTATTATTATTATTATTATTATTATTATTATTATTAACTGTTTGTGTTGAAATAGTTTTAATATTGTTCTCCATGGTACAATATAGATAAATTCAACCGTATAAGAATAATTTTCGGTGCTTATTTTCACACAGGAAGAGGATAGCGAAACAGAAATTGCAAATATAAAAAAGGTTTGTTGTTACTTTTTCCCTTTTTTTTCTATTTTTTCATTTGTTACTGAGTACATAGTCTTCTTGTTTTCATGCTTTAAGACAAATTTTAGTATCTAGTCATCAGTTTTTCAGGTAAGTGTCTAGGTCAGTTGTAGCAATCTTCATTGTTAATTCAATATTTTTATTATTATTTAAGACGTCGCACAGTATCCAATATCGTGATGTTGTTGGCTGAAGATGTGTCGACCGGGGATTTGTACTGTCTGTCAAGTCACAACAGGGACCACAGACAGGCAATACTTTACGCAATATGCGTGCAGTTCCAAGTAATGCCGATTTTTGCAATACATCTAGATTATAGGGTACTTCTAAAGTTTCCAGATGTTTCTTCAGGTTGGGTGGTATCAAACTCAATGCTCCAATGACAATAGGGATACCCTTTATATTTGACTCTCGTAGCTATCACGTCTTGGTGATCTCAATTCTCAAGTCTTCATATTTATCAATATTTTCTCTTTCTTTCATATGTTGATCTCCTGGCACTGCCATGTCGAATATTAGGCACGCACGTTTGTCCCTCCTAAAGGTTACTATATCCGGCCTTCGGTGCTCTAACACCTTGTCTGTCTCGAAGTTAAAGTTCCAGAGGAATTTTGCCTTCCCCTTTTCGCCCGTTACCTTTTCCGGTGTATGTTGGTACCAAGCACCCATTACATCGTATCCATATTTCAGGCATAGTAACCAGTGAAGGTTTTGGGCTACCTTGTCGTGTCTGCGCTTGTACTCTTTCTGCACAAGACTTTCACAAGCACTAGCAGTGTGAGTCACTCTTTCGACCTTTTTCCCACACATTCTGCAGAGGTTCGTTGCACTTCTGTGGTATGTATCCTTTTTCACTGAGTTGGTATTCAATGATGGATCCTGGGCAACGATGGTTAGGCTTTCAGTCTTCCTTTCTAGGTCACCGTTGCTGAGTCACCTCCATGATGCTTCCTGGTCATTTAAGCTGTTAGTTTCACAGTCGAACTGACTATGTAATTCCACGCGGAGTAGAGTTTCTTCTTTCTCGTTGGCTATTCGTGATTGGAATTCATTAGCACTCTCAAGTCCATTTTTGGTAAATCGTTCTGTATTAGCAGCCTACTGTAGCAAGTCTTGTTTGCTGTTTACCAAATATTCTGTCACGTTTCTTCTGTCACTGTTGATGCACTACCGTACGCTAATCAGCTCACATTTACCGTTACACCTCTTCATGTAGAGCCTGTGTACGTTCGCCTTAAGGTAGAGGGCACCATGCATTGTCCTTGTCTTTCGGGTAGTGCGATCGAGTTGGTTAATCTCAGCTCGTGTCTATTTCAGGATGGGTGCACTATAGCGGACTACAGCAATAGGCCATATGTTGATGGCAATCACAAATTTCCTGGAGTTAAGTTTTGATTTCAAGAGAAGTTTGAGGCGCTTCAAATATTATTATTATTATTATTATTATTATTATTATTATTATTATTATTATTATTATTATTATTATTGTCTTTGCACAGCTTCTAACTCTCGAGATGTACTATGGTGCCAGCTGTTCACTACCAGTGAACTAAGGTAACACCCCTTATTTTTCGAGCGGTTCCAAGCAGTACTGTTTTCTGCAAGTGCTCCACCCTTATTGTAGCCCCTATTTGTTCCATGGGCTTCTCAAGATTTTTACTCACCGTTCCCAGGAATCCGACAGTTATTGGTACTACTACCACCTATTTCAGCAACCACAACTGCTTAACCTCTCAAGCTAACCTGTGATATCTATCGACTTTTCTTTCTTCCTTATCGCATACCTTGTTGTCAGCTGGGCATGCTATATCTATGGTCCAGCATCGTTTTCTTTCTTTCTCAATTAACACTATGTCTGGTTTCCTATTCTCTATTTTATGGTAGCACTGAATCATAAAATCCCATAGGATCTTTGCATTATCATTTTCGATGATGCCTTCGAGTTTATGTTCGTATCACTTTTTTACTCTGTGAAGTCCATACTTGTTGCAAAGTGTCCATTGGACAATCCTTGCTATGTTGTCACGATGTCTCTTATATTTTTTCTGAGCTAGTGGCGTACATTGACTGGTAATATGCCATACGGCTTCACCATTTTGTCCACAAATTCTGCACTTATCACTTTATTATGTATTGCCTATTCTGTATTTGATGTAATTGGTTCTTAATGCTTGCTTTTGAGCATCACAGATTAGAGCCTCAGGTTTTAAATCACTTTTAGTCATCCATAGCCATCTTTTTTCTCTGTCTGTCTTATCTTCAACATCCCTATGAGATTCATCATGTATTCTTTTCTTTATCCAACTATTTTCAGTTTCATTCATTCTCAAGTACTTGTGCAGTGCTTTATCTTTGCAATCTTCCATCCTACACTTCTAATAATAGCGGTCCTGTGGCATTTTTTACATACCATCCTATGTTGTTTTCTTCTGCTCTAATGCTGTGTTCGCATCCAATCAGTCCTCTTCCCCCTCTTTTTCTTGGTACATACAGTCTGTCATGTCACTTTTTGGGTGGACTATCCCATATCTAGTTAGCAACTTCCTAGTCTTTCTGTCTAAGCTGTTTAGTTCGTCTACTGTCCATGCAATTACCCCTGCTCCATATCTAAGTAGTGAAACCTCCTAGGCGTTGATAGCTTCAATCTTATTCCGTCCGTTTAATTTCGGCTTAAGAATCAGTCTCATCCGGCGCAAGTACTCTACCTTAAATTTTTCTGTCATTTTTTCTACATTAATTTATCCATTTCCAATATCCAACAGTACTTATAGCCTATCTTTTCTATCTACTTCATAACACCCCTCCCCCGACGGTATCGCTAGCCCGTTCATACATTTGATTTTGCCTCTCTTCAAGACTAACACACCATACTTTTTCAGTCCGAACTCCATTCTGATATCAGCACTGAAAATATACACTGTATCAACGAGTGAACTAACTGCTATTCATCTTTACTACAAAGTTTGAGGTCATCCATAAATAAAAAGTGGTTGACTTTTTCTGGGCGGCCTTTGAATACATACCCAGAATCAGTGTTAATGGTATCATACACAGTACAAAGATCAGTGGGGACAGACAATCCCCTTGGAAAATGCCTCTCCTGATTTCCATTGTCCCTAAACTTCGATGTCACAGCGAATGTGACATCGAAATCACGCGTAAACGGCTCCTTTCCCCAGAAAAGGAAAGATTTGGCTGTTATTTCTTGCACGCCCTGCTACCATGTAACAGGTATTTTGTGTTCTTTATCGCACATAGCTGTTACGTGGTAGAAGGACATACTAGAAATAGCAGCCAAGTCTTTGGAGGTGAGATACGTTGAATGCACTCGAAAAAACCTATGGAAAACAATTATTTCACACCGAGGTTACAAACGGGTCATTTTGACTTTAAAATATTTTGAAAGTATGTCCCCCTCTAATTATTGTAATGGTATTCACTTGAAAATAAAAAAAGGAACATTAAAATATTGTCTGTTTAAAAGCTAAAATATAATACTTACTGTACAAACAACTTACATTTTTGAAATCACATTCACTTAAAAATATTTCTTAATGATTAAAATATTGTTTATAACAAAAGCGAAAATAGAAACATTTACTGTAAAAACCAGATTGTATTTTTTCGTGGTCAAGTCAGTGTCTAATCGAAAGGTAAGAGTTTCTTCCCTTCCATGGTTAAGTTAGTTTCGGAATATTTTCCCATTATGCACTGTTTTGGGTATTTATACCCCGAAAACCCCTAATATCTCAACAAACACTTGTCCGATTTAAGCGAAACTTTTTTTATTCCGTTCGTACTCACGTTTCAGGGGATTCCAAATTCATAGTATTTTCGCATTATGCACCAGTTTTGCTGGGTAACACTGCAAGCAAGCAAGCCAGCAAGATTCAAGTTCACTTTTAATGTATTGTAGGTAATCTTTCTACTCCTGCCCTTGGATAGAGTCCTCCATATTGAATTCCTTCCTAGTTCTTCTGTCTAGCTTTGCTAATCCAGTTTTCGCCCAATATACAAAAGCTGCTGAGTATCTAAGTAATGATATTGCCCAAGTATTTACAGCCTTCATTAGATTCGAACCATTTAGCTTTGACTTCATTAGCTTCTTCACCCTCCTGATGCACTCCTTCTCAATTTTCGTTTTCATTTCTGGAGTTAGTACTCTGTCAGATTCTAATACTCCTAGATACTTATAACTCTCTCCTCCTTTCAATGATTTTAATGTCTGGCCATCTGTTGATACCTGTCCCCTTCGCATGACTAGTATTGCACACTTATCTATGCCAAATTCCATGCCTATATCTTTGCTGAAGAGTCTTACAGTCTGTATTAAGGAATTTATCTCTTTTTCATTCTTATTAAAAAGCTTCAGATCATTCATGTAGAGCAAATGGTTATTTTTTCCATGACTATTTCTGAACTGACACCCTGCCTTTGCCTTCCTTAATACTAAACTGAGAGGGAACAAACATAAGACAATTATTAAAGGGGACAACGAGTTCCCCTGGAAAATTCCTCTTTTGATATTAACTTTCCCTAAGAGTGTGTCATCTGAGTAGAGATATACTTTCCATTTCTTCATGCTACAGCTAATTAATTATTTTATGTTGTCTGCTATACTGAATATACTCAAACATTCACTTATCTATGAATGTGGAATCATGTCATAGGCTTTCCTATAATCTATCCATGCTGTTGTTAGATTTTTCTTTCTAGCTTTTATTTCATTTAGAACTGCTTTGTCTATGTATAGTAGATCATGCGTTCCTCTAGCCTTCTTCCTGCAACCTTTCTATTCTTCTAGCAGTAAATTCTGGTTGTCAAGGTGCTCGTAAATGCTTTTTGAAAGCATTCCTGTTAACCGCTTCCACACTAATGCTAAGCAAGGGATTGGTCTATAGTTGCTAGCTGTATTACCTTTGCTCTTATCTTTCATGATGAGTATTGTCCTCCCTCTAGTCATCCAATCTGGTATTATTCCTCAATTAAGGCAGTCTTGAAGTTGTTCCCTCAGCCTTCCATGTAAACTCCTAAATTTCTTTATGTAGTACTCTTGAACTAAATCTGGTCCTGGGCCTTTCCGATTTGGCATTTTACTCATTAATGCACTAGTTAGTCTTAGATCTGGCTACTTCTCACTCACTACTTCTTCCCTCACTTTCTTTAACCATACTGCATCTCCATTATGATTGGCTGGTTTATTCTTAATATTACTCCAGAACTTTCTAACTTCTTCTGCAATAGGTTTCTCATCTTCAGTACTTCGTTCTCCACTATTTATTTGGTCATAAGATCTCCTCTAGTCTTAGCATGCTGGACAAAATGCTTAGTGTCATTTTTTCCATCTTTCTATTCTGAGTTCAAATTCTGCCAAACCTGACTTTGCCTGTCATCCTTTCAAGGGCAATAAAATAAATACCGGATGAACAAAGGTGTTGATGTAATTTCAGACCTTGTACCCATAGTAGAAAGGGTTATTATTATTATTATTATTATTGAGTGAAAGAGCAATGCATGCCATCAAAGTGACACTAGGGTACAAATATACGAAACCCAATATACCCACCTGATAAGGGTACACCAGGCACATGCATCACAACCATATGTGCATGTCATGGTGATTTTGCATCAAGGTAAATAGCGCATGACCTTGCAGGTGGGGCCCAGTTAGAATTTAAGGATGTTGAACAAAACACCCATGTTTCCAGAGGTGAATTATTCAAGCCCCAAAGAATTTCTCTCAACACATGGCTATGATGCTCCACCACTACTTCTGCTCATGATCAGAGATGCACATATCGTCAGCTACAAAGGCCATGCTCAACTGATTACGGTCAAGTAACTGACAAGCAAATATGTGGTACTGAGCAGAATATTTGCTGTAGCCCATCTTTTTATACCAAGACAAAACAATATCCATGATAACATTTCCAATCAATTAATATCAAAAGCCATGAGAGCCAGTGCTTAGCACTGTATCTTCTTCTTCTTCTTCTTCTCCTCCTCCTTCTTGAGAGAGCAGTGCATGCCATCAAAGTGAGACTGGGGTAAAATATACGAAGCCCAGTATACCCATCATGACTACCCGAGAGCCATGAAAGCCACTGCCTGGTAATGCATATTATTATTATTATTATTATTCCTTCGTAACACAGTGTAAGTAAAAATGCACTGGAGTCTTTAGTCATCTGTCAAATCACAACAAGGATATCAGACAGATAATACTTAATCCCTTAAGATGTGCGCTGTGTCCAATAAGGCTGCTTTTTGCAAGACATCAATATTGCATGGGATTTCCATCTGCCTTAAGAAGTTTTGAAGTTTCAATGAGATTGAGCCCATCGCTCTGATCACCACTGGTATCACTTTTACATTACCCTCTCGCATTCCTTAGTCTTGCCATTTCCCCTTTCAATTCGGAGTACCTGGTGATTTTTTTCAACCTCTTTACTCACAACAGTCTTGTCATTTGGTATAGCTACATCAATGATCTGACACTATTTGTCTCTCTTATTCAATATGACAATATCCGGACAACGGTGTTCGATTACACGATCTGTCCGAAAATCATATTCCCAGAATACCGTTACTTTTCCATCCTCCTGCATAACTTTACTTGGTACATGCTCATACTAGTTCTCTGTTACTTCATATTGATATTTATAGCATAAGAGCCAGTGAAGATACACACACACTTTATCGTGGCGGCTCTTGTATTCTTTTCGTGCAAGGCTCTCACATCCATTTACCGATTGGGTCACATTTTCCACACTCTTTCCACAGTCTGCATTTCTGGGTGTCAGAGGTTTTATAGAAGTTATACTTCACTGAATTGGTAGCAAGAGCCTGATCTTGTACAGCAATGATCAGGCTTTCGGTGGTATGCTTCAAATCACCTCGCTCAAGCCATGCTCATGATGCTGTATTATCCTTAACATCCTGTCTATTCCTTTCAAACTGTCCATGCATTCTCATTTCATGAAAGTCTTCTTTTCTCTTCCCCTCAGCTCTTTGGTTAAACTCTTCTTTGCCCATCATTTCATCTGCATTTACACCCATATCTTTCGCGGCGTATTGCAGCAGATCTTCATCACTATTTATCAAATACTTGGCAAGTGTTCTCCTTTCACTCTTTATACAATGGTCTATACTAATTAGTCCTCTGCCACCATTCTTTCTTTTCATATACAGTCTATTTACGTTTGCTTTAGGGTGTAGCGCCCCATGCAGTGTCATCAACTTTCTCGTCCTTCTATCCAGTGTTGATATTTCCTCCTTAGTCCATTTGAGGATGGACGCACTATATCTGACCACCGCAACTGCCCAGATATTCATTGTGGTAATCAAATTTTTGGCATTCAGGTTGGATTTCAACACCATCTTTACCTGTTTTGATACGCCTCACTGACCTTCACTTTCATTTCTCTGTGTAGAATGTTATCCGGCTCCAAAATCCCTAAATATCTGTACCCACTACTGTCAGGCCCACCCATGGTCTCTCCTGATGGTAACCACAATCCTCTGCCAGATGCTTTCTTCCCTCTTTTCATATTAAGTATTGAGCATTTGGTAATCCCAAATTCCATACCGATGTCCCTACCACACTTCTTGACTGTTTTGGTTAAGGAATCTATCTGTCTTTCAGATTTCCGAAACAATTTCAGGGCATCCATATACAGAATATGGTTCATTGGTAACCCATCTTAACCTTCCTAAGTGTCATTGTTACGGGTATTAGTGAAATTACAAATTGTAATGGAGAAAATGAGTCACCTTGGAAGATTCCCCTTTGAACTTCTCCAAGGAATACATTACTTGAATACAAATAAGGTTTTTCACTCTTTCATGCTATGCATCTGAAAATTTGTGATGTCAGCAACACCAAATATCTGCAGGCATTCAACGAGCCAAGAACGAAGCATCATATCATATGCCTTCTCAAAGTCGATCCAAGCCATAGATATGTTTGTATGATGTTTTTTTTTGTTTTTTTTAATGTTTTTTTTAAAAATGATGATTATTATTATATGTTCATGTGTTCAGACATAGTTTAATATTCTTCTTCTTGGTATGATATGAAGAAGTTTAACTGCACAAGAATAATTTTTGGGAGTTGTTTTCATATAGGAAGAAAATAAAGATTTATTTTGGAAGTTTATTAAAACAAAGTTAACAGGAAAAGAAAAGGTTTGTTGTTAGATAAATTTTCTTTTCTTTTCCTGTTTTTGTTTTGCGTTTTTTTTTGTGTTTGCACACATTTAAAATATGGTGATCATTAATGCCCATCAAATCAAGGACTATTGAAGGTGACTGTATTTCTTTGGAATTTAGTGACAAAACAGGCATACAAAAAAAAAAAACATTTTGAAGCATAATACATGAACCTTGTAGGGAACAAAATATGAACAATTCTATAGAAAATAGTAGTCAAGGGTAGTGCTAATGACATATTTACCAAAAACAACAAGAAAAACACCAGAGAGATAGAGAGAGAGGGAAAGAGAGAGAGAGAGAGACAAAGAGCAAGCGTGGGGTAGAGAGAGAGAGAAAAAGAGAGAGACAGACTGAGAGTGAACGAGGGAGATGGAGAGAGAGAGAGGAGCAGACAGACAGAGAGCGAGCGAGGGAGATAGGGAGAGAGAGAGAAAGAGAGAAAGAAAACCTTTGTCAAATGAAAGTACCAACAGAAATTTGAGTGAAATTGCAGTTTTGTGTTTTGCAAAAAAATTTGCAACAGACAAACTCTTGCTATGGAACATTAGTTAGATGAAAGAAAGACCACATGACTGGACTATATGAGAAAAGAGGTGTTTTGTATCTGAAGCTGCTATACAACCATGAAAAGGAAAGAAATGATCTGCTTGTACATTACCAAAGCAACTGGAGGCAGCTCTCACTGATGCCTATAAGGAAACAATGGACAAGGAAGGGCATATGGTTCAATATCTTCATTTGCTTTGATGTTCGTTTCTTTTCCATGTTGGTATGTGTGGTATTATGCAAATGTAAAATGTTCTAAGCTCAAATACAGTCGTATCAAATTTGGTTCATATCCTACCACGTTGAATAAATTGAGTACCAGTAATATATTATGGTCAATTGAAATGACTAGCTTACTAATTATCATTATCTCCATTTCAGTGAACATCTCTCAGTTTAACAGCTGTTTTATCTTTTTAGTTGCTAACTCTATTAGAATGTCTGTTGATTAGAATATTAATATATTGGCTTGGAAGAAACGAAGCCAGTATGCTCTGCTGGATGGGTAATGTCAGTGTGGATATATGACAGTGTAAGTCATTTGAGAGAAAAACTGGTATTTGAGGCATCAGATGTAGTGTGCAAGAAAGGAGACTGTGCTGGTATGACCATGTAATCTGTAGGAATGAAGACAGTTACATCAAGAGGTGCCAATCTCTAATTGTGGAAGGAACATGTGGAAGGGGTAGACCCAGGAAGACTTGGGACAAAGTGGTGAGAAAGGATCTGCAGATGCGACTCACAAAGGGGATGACAAGGGATCAAGATACCTGGCAGTTTGCTGTGCTTGAAAAGACATGTCAAGCTAAATAAAAGTGTGGTTGTCCTTGCATGCACACTTGTCTCCTGCATCCCTCTCTAGCTGAGCATTCCTAATCTTGCAGGCTCACAGGTGCTGGTGCCATGTAAAAAGCACCTGTACTGGTGCCATATGAACGCACCCTTACTGGTGTTGTGTAAAAGCACACAGTACACTTTGTAAAGGGGTTGACATTAGGAAGGACATCCAGCCTTGGAAACCATGCCAAAACTGACATGGAGCCTGGGCAGCTCTTCAGCTGGCCTGCTCCTGTCAGACCATCCAACCCATGCCAGCATTGAAAATGGACGTTAAATGATAATGATGATGATGATGATGATAGATATATTAATTTTGGAGTATTGATATTATGAATGGTGTGTTTTGATTCTTGATGATTATAGTAAACCTTGTTCGAGGCTTTGTGAGTCATGTGACTGTAGATACTGTGAATTCTATAGGTTGACTGTCTATAAACACATATATAAACGCTATCATCATATTAAGCCATCTGACAGATTAAGGAAGACTGTTACCCCTGCAGACTATAGCTAATAATCCATAGATGGGTTGTTTCCTCCATCTCTATCTACCACCCATACTGAAATAGCTCTTGCGTCATTTCTTTCTAGCCACTTGGAGGGTGTGTGTTGCCTTATGCTTATCTCTAACATAAAAGTTGGTCACAGAGGTTTTTTTATGTCCCTTAACCCAACTGGTGTGCCCACCTATTTCCTTCTGTGATCATCTGTATAGTGTATCTAATTGCCCTAAATATTTTCAGCTAATCCTGTTGCCTCATAAGTACATCCCTTTGGAACTCTTCCTTTGTCAGCATTTTTCTTATAAAAATGCAGAAATTTAAGTCTGTATCAACCAGAGACAGTCAACAGTATACACTGGTGCTATACATCCTTTTCTGTCTAAATGATTTTGAAAGATTATTTCGTAACTTTGCTTGAATCATGTAATAATTAGTCTTGTAATATTTAGATAACTCATACACTGACTAAATAATTAAAAAGAAGTAATGTTTAACTGTGCTTAAATCTTGAATTAATTAGCTATACATTAACTGCTTCATTTTCTCTAGCTATCTTCTTTCACTGGCAGAGTTGTTGTTTGGTAAGTTTATTGTTAACTACATCTAATTGAAGTATTTTGTATCTATTGCAACTCAGCAAGCAGCACTCTAACTTTTATTCTCAGCTAAAGAAGCTAACACAGCAGAACATTACTATAGCATCAATACACACAAATACAACAATATCCCACATGTATTTAAACAAACCATTGACATATCAATATAAAACAATATACAAGGCAATTGCAACGCCAAGAAACATCTAAATATACTACAACATTAGAACACTACAACAATACCAACATCCCAGAAGCATATAAATACATGCTGGATTATGTAATATGTTATCTGAAAAAAAAAAAAAAAATGAGGTGGTCATAGTTGGAGTGTTTTTTGATCATAGTTTTGCTTGATTCAGAGCTAACCTGGGATAAACAAAAGCTAGCTGACATCAAGCAGTTGTAACATATATGAGAAATATAAATTCAGTTAATATTCTTTGATAAATGTGCTTGCTGAATGGTGTAAAGTGGTCTTTTGCCACTGTTGTATCTGTCTTTTGACGATGGTTGTCGCTCTGACAGATATTGTTATATTCTGAAGTCGTCGATAGAATAGTTCTATCTGGCACTGTACGACCCCCCACTCACCCCAGTCGTACAGTGTTATTGTCCTCAAAAGGTTGGATCAATATAACGCTCACTCAATATCATCGTATAATTAATTACTATATCAGCACAGACACGACTATCAATACAGTCTACATGTACTTTTGACCGTCAAACCTTCTCCCGTCGACTGGCTACTTGTCTATTTATAATGGCTGGCGACCACCACTTTTTACCAGGTAGTGGAGTGTACAGTTTCACTATACAACATCTCCCAATTTAATTATTTTATTTAACAATCAGTTTCTTTTATTCATCCTACCTTCTTTATATATATATACTCACTATCTTTTCTTCTTAGGGTCTACTTTTAGAAATTCAGTGTCTTTTTTCCTTGCATGTGTGATTTTGACTTGTAATGGTGTTGGAACCTGAAAAGTGTCATATTGCCAATCCATCAGTATTTCAACTCTTGTTGGTTCCTTTTTAATAACCCTTTCCTTAAGCTGATTTCTGTCTCCTTTCCATTCCATTTCTACTTCTTACATCATACATCAATCTTCCTATGTATGTTACAATTTCTCCTTTTTCCCAGTATTTCTTACCATTTTTGAACGTACTTACATGTACTTTATCGCCTAATCTAAAGAATTTTTACTAGGATGTGTTTTTTCTTCACTGGTAACAGTTTATCGAATACTGACTTTACATTTCTGGCAAACATTAATTGCTGGTGAACTTCCTTTTGGCACATTTAGATTTGGAGCTACCCTGTATACCCTTCAGAATTGTTGGCTCACGACCTCAACTGTGGCTTCCTTATAAGCTTTCTTTAAAGCTCTCTTAAAAGTGTCCGCAAATTGTTCGGCTCTTCCATTCGATCTAGGGTGATATAGTACTATTGCTTTATGTTCTAACATGAACATCTTGCAGAATCTTTTAAACTCACACGATACAAACTCTGTTCCATTATCAGAGACAATAATATCTGGTATACCAAATCTTGCAAACAGCTTGCATAAGAAGTTTATTACCGTATATGAGGTTGGTCGTTTACACTACGTGACCTCAGGCCATGTTGTGTAGCTGTCCACCAGGTTTTAAACTTTCATGTCCATGCTTGGCCAGTATACAAAACTTCACATCAACGCTTTCATTCTCGAGATGCCTGGGTGTCCCACGTGAAACTCTTTCAGCATTCTCTTCTGTAATGTCTGTGGTATGACCACCCTCTGAGCATACATTAGTACACCATCACATATAGAGTGCACTCTCACATCTCACTTTATTTCCTTTTGTTGACCACAGTCTTCTATTTTGTCTCATTAATAAATTTGTCATTTCTTGCGTTTCTTTTTATTTCTTCCAAAGTTACTGGTTGTTCACGCACGATGTTCCTTATCACTTTTTTTGTTTCAGTTCATCGACCTCGTTTGACTACTCCGTTTATGCTATTGCACCAAGCGCTTATGGATGTATCCCATAAATTAAGTTTCTCCATACATTCGGTGCCAAATAAATTCAGGGATTTTTTCAACACATAAACATTCACTTTTTTTGGTTCGACCTTTAAACATTATATAACAAACGCTTTTGCCTGTGAAATATAATTTTCTTCCCATAACACTGTGCGCTACTTTGTTTGAACTACATAATTTTAGTTTATCCATTTGTTCCCATGTTTTCTTATTTATGATCATATCACTTCCCATGTCTAATTGCATTCTGACAGTAGTATTTTCAATTTTCACATTCAAGAATTTTCTGTTTGTTATAGTTACAACTTTTTCTGCTGACAAACTATTTATTTTTTCTTGTTTCTTCTATTTTTCTATCATTCTAGTTTTGTAGTACAATCTTATGTCCTGTAAACCTGCAGAGAAAACAATTTGCTTTTTTATACGGACGTACTTTTTGCAGGTGCATCTCACCACATGTCATACATGGGTCTACATCCCGATACTTTTTCTGTTTTTCCAGCAACACTTTATTTGTTTTCCAACTTTTTTGCATTGGTCTTATGTGGAAACACTCTTTCCATTGAATTTCTTCCATGTCATGCCTTAATTCTAATATCCAGTCACATTCTTCCGACAAAGTCAAATCCTGGTTCATTTCCAGTTTTGATAGAATTTTCGTTTGGATTTCTGCATTCCTTCTATCTTTCATTCCTTATGCAAAAATCAAACACTTGAAAGAATCTGAAGTAAGCATATCTAGCCTAAATCTCACATTCTTTGTTGACTCTGCCTGTGTAAGCAGTGAAGTCTTCATTTTCACTTTTTTCTGTGTTTAAACATTTCTATTTCGTATAAAACAGTGACCTCTTTTCACTAAACAATTTGCTCAAAATGTCAACTGTGTCAGTGAAATTTATGTCGGACGCTTTTTTGGCAATATGAAGTTGCTATACTGCTGTTCCTAGTTTTCTTAAAACTAGACACATTTTCATATCCTGACATTCCTTTACAAAGATTTGTTGAGATCTTTGAAAGTAAGCCTTGAAGGTTACTCCTGACCTGTGACCATATTTGAATTCTCTTATGGAATTTGCTACATGGTTAGGGGAAAACAAATTCTCCAGATTGGTTATCGATTTCATTAAGTGTAACATTTGCTGCTGCAATCCTTGTTGTTGTTCTCATTGTTCCTTGAGTTTTTGTTGTTGCTGTTTTTGCAACTCAACTATCCCAGCTAACAAGTCTTCCATATTTTATGATTTTCAAAAGTTTGCACAACAAGATTTTTGTTTCTTTTTTGTTGAGGTATTTAATTTTCCACATGAATTAGTTTAAACTCTCTGTGTGAATGTTTTTTTTCACTCCACGTAAATTTATTTTTCCTCGTCGCCACTGTTGTAAAGTGGTCTTTTGCCACTGATTGCATCTGTCTTTTAACAACGGTTTTCGCTCTGACAGATATTGTTATATTCGAAAGTCGTTGATAGAATGGTTCTATCTGCCACTGCACGGCCTACAGTGTTATTATCCTCAAAAGGTTAGATCGATATAACATCCACTCAGTATCACAGTATAATTACTATATCAGAACAGATATGACTATCAACACAGTCTATGCGTACTTCCAACCTTCTTCTGTCGACTGGCTACTGGTCTATTTATAATGGCTGATTGCTACCACTTTTTACCGGGCAGGGTGTACAGTTTTGCTATACAACACAGAATCATTAGCATACTGGACAAAATGCATAGCAGCAATTTGTCCATCTCCGAACATTCTGAGTTCAAATTCCATCAAAGTTAACTTTGCCTTTCATCCTTTCGGAGTCAATAAAATAAGTACCAGCTGAGCATGGGACAATGTAACCAACTTACCTATTCCCTTGGAATTGCTGGCCTTGTGCCAAAATTTGAAACCAATATTTTTTTGATAAATGAATGAACGCTACAAAACCCTATTCTGACCAGTTAATAATTATCTTTAATCATGCAGTATCAAATAGTTAACTCCATTTAGATACTATTACACTGAAGAAATATATATGCATTTATTGCTATATTTAGAGAAAGAAATCTTTACTGTTGCAATTTATTTAAATAATATTTTAGAAAAAAGAATTTGCTAGTATAGAAAAAAATTCTGCATATAAATGGAATGTTTTGGGATTTGTTGAATAGTATATATATTTTTATCTTTTGTTGTTTATGTTGAAATAACCACAGGAATGACTTGAATGTTGAACAGTCACAAGCACTTATAGATGCTCCAACGCTGAATGATGTGAGAGAGTAAGTATTTATCTTAAAAATTACATTTCATCATACTGTCGTTTCTGAAGGTTCATCATTTGATAAAGGAAGCAGTTAAATTGTCAACTTTGCCTTTAATTCCTCCAGGTCCAATAAAATATGGTACCAGTCTAGTAAGCCTCATCAGAAATAATTAATCACTGGTATTGGTACGCAACTTTAAATTGAGATCTATAAAATATTTAAGTGCTGTATTAACACATCCATGCTGGTGTTGCATGAACATACCTGTGCCAGTGGCATGTAAAAAGCACCCAGCACACTCTGTTAAGTGGTCGGCATGAAGAAGGGCATCCAGTCATAGAAACCATGCCACAACACACAGTTGGAATCTGGACAGCTTCTTGCTGTCCAGCTCCATGTCAAACAGTCCAACGTCTGCTCTCTATACTGGCATGGGTTGGACTGTTTGAAATGGAGCTGGCTAGTAGAGAGCTGTCCAGACTCCAACTGTGTGTTGTGGCATGGTTTCTATGACTGGATGCCCTTCCTCATGCTAACCACTTAACAGAATGTGCTGGGTGCTTTTCATGTGCCACTGGCACAGGTATGTTCATGCAACACCAGCATGTGTGGCACCAGTACCTGAAAGGACAAGCCTGTATGTGTGGAAGATAGCAATTTTACTTAGCTTCACATGTCTTATCAAGTACAGCAAATTGCCACATCTCCCATCCCTTGTTATTTCCTCAGTGAGCCCCAGCATCTGAAGATCAGAAACAAACAAACAAAAAAAAAAATAGATAGGATATTCAGAAATAGAAATAGAACATGTCAGTTTCATGAAGGCTGATGCAGGAAAAGAACAAAACTGAGTCTATAAAATACTTTTATACATTGTTTACATTTTATATAATTGCCATAAAATGTACTCAAAAATGTTCTTGTCACTGTTCCTCCTCCCTTAAAATTCTTAGGTTGTATGTGTACCCTGGGATTGTTGTTGTTGGTACTCAGTCGCTAACGACATCTAGGGTTCCAGTTGATCCGATCAACGGAACAGCCTGCTCGTGAAATTAACGTGCAAGTGGCTGAGCACTCCACAGACACATGTACCCTTAATGTAGTTCTCAGGGATATTCAGCGTGACACAGTGTGACAAGGCTGACCTTTTGAATTACAGGCACAACAGAAACAGGAAGTAAGAGTGAGAGAAAGTTGTGGTGGAAGAGTACAGCAGGGTTTGCCACCATCCCCTGCCGGAGCCTCGTGGAGCTTTAGGTGTTTTCGCTCAATAAACACTAACAACGCCTGGTGTGGGAATCGAAACCGCGATCCTATGACTGCGAGACCACTGCCCCAACCACTGGGCCATTGCGCCTCCACACCCTGGAATTAGGTAACTGGTAAACATACCCTACCAGAAAGATCAAAACAGTTTTAGCAATAAAATTAGAGGTATTGAATTTCTTTTAATATTTTTAATACTGTTGTACTTGGGGATGGTCATCTTTTGCCAATTAAACACACACACTATTTATTTGATCTTCACTTTAACTTTAGTATTATTATTTTTAACTTATATGTCTGTCAAAGGTCTTTTGTCACACATTCTGTGATCTCTTAAGCAACTCCTAAGGATGAAATTGAATAGACAGAGTAAGAGGGGACACATGGCACAGAGAGTCATTGAAGATGTTGCAGAATATGACAAAAGAAATTTAACAGGCAAATAAACTGAAAATAATAATAATACAAGCTCCAATCTGATCTGGCAGAGTTTCTACAGCTGGATGCCCTTCCTAACGCCAACCACTCCAAGAGTGTAGTGGATGCTTTTACATGCCACCAGCACGAGGGCCAGTCTGGTGGTACTGGCACCATTTGCGCATGGCTGTTGCCAGTACCACCAGACTGGCCCTCGTGCTGGTGGCACATAAAAGCACCTACTACACTCTTGGAGTGGTTGGTATTAGGAAGGGCATCCAGCTGTAGAAACTCTGCCAGATCAGATTGGAGCCTGGTGCGGCTATCTGGTTCGCCAGTCCCTGTCAAATTGTCCAACCCATGCTAGCATGGAAAGCGGACGTTAAACGATGATGATGATGATGAAATAGAAGATAAAAAAATATGGGAAAAGATTATCATCCTTAGATATAACAATATCTGTTTCAATCTTGCAAAGCAAATACATAAAACATTAAAAAAAACACATTTTTAATACTTTCTCTTTCAATTCTTTTTGTTGATCTTTAGTATTCTTGCTGAAATTTTCAATCTCACTAATTATGTGGAGGATCTCCAAGAAGAGATTCTGCTTCACCTGTATGTATATACTGTGCAATATGCAAGGGATAAAGAATTCTCAACTAAACAGTTGTCTGCTTATTTTTCAATTGTGAAAAATGTTCATGAATTCTGTGTGGGTAAGTATTTTATTTTATTTTATCTCTTTATGTCTTTTAGTCATTTTGGTTTTGATGCTGTTATCAACTATTTCTAGACAGAGATTCTATTGGATATTAATATATAACAAAGTTGGTCAATTATAGTTAACGATAGGCGTAGGAATGGCTGTGTGGTAAGTAGCGTGCTTACCAACCACATGGTCCCGGGTTCAGTCCCACTGCGTGGCATCTTGGGCAAGTGTCTTCTACTATAGCCTCGGGCCGACCAAGGCGTTGTGAGTGGATTTGGTAGACAGAAACTGAAAGAAGCCCATCGTATATATGTATATATATATATATATATATATATATATATATATATATGTGTGTATATATATATATATATATATGTATGTGTGTTTGTGTGTCTGTGTTTGTCCCCCCCAACATCGCTTGACAACCGATGCTGGTGTGTTTATGTCCCCGTAACTTAGCAGTTCGGCAAAAGAGACCGATAGAATAAGTACTAGGCTTCTAAAGAATAAGTCCTGGGTTCGATTTGCTCGACTAAAGGCGGTGCTCCAGCATGGCCACAGTCAAAAGACTGAAACAAGTAAAAGAGTAAAGAGATAGTTTTTGTATCAAAGTCATGTTAGGGATGCCACATACATAGTTCCAGTACTAGAGAATATATTAGGGACCATCACACACAGTCTCAGTACCACAAGTATATTAGGGGTCACCGGATCCAGTATTACAAATATGTTAGGGAGTAACACACACATGTGCATGTGTGTGCACATGCACACAACACATGCAGAGTCCCTACATTACAGATATGTTTCGGTTTTATCTGACACCATATTATATAATCCATAGTACATAATCTGGCAATTTTACTCTTCACTGTTTTCATGTATAAGCTCTAATATCATGTTGCTACCTTCTGAGTAGATGATCATCATAAATCAACTGCATAATAGCTTTGATAATTAGATATTTGCCTGAGGTATTTTCCTACATAGACTACACAGTTATTGAACTCACAATTTGTCAATATGTCTAGGCAATCTCATTATTTTTTATTTATTTATGTGCCATTTCAAAGTCTAGCCAGGTTCATGAGCCCAGATTCCCGGTTTCTATGGTGTATGTGTTCCCCACTAGCTGGACAGGACGCCAGTCCATTGCAGTGTTACTCAAGAAACAAGAAGAAAGAGTGAGAGAAAGTTGGAGCGAAGGAGTGCAACAGGGGTCGCCACCACGCCCTGTCAGAGCCTCGTGGAGCTTAGGTGTTTTCACTCAATAAACACTCACAATGCCCAGTCTGGGAATTGAAACCATGATCCTCTGACTGTGAGTCTGCTGCCCTAACCACTGGGCCATTGTGCAATCTCATTAGTTTAGAATATTATGTATAGACTGTAGGGCAGTATCAAAATCAGTTGCCTGCAGCAGTATTAGTTAACATAACAATAGGATGCTTATTTGTACAGTATTGGACTATGTGTACACAATACAGGACACTATATCAACATAGTACAGAATACTGTATGTCCCATATTAGATGGCTTATAACCCACACTTAAAGAAATTGTTTCAGAGAGTCAACTTGCAATCTATAAACATTAGGTCATGGTTTGGATTTCTGGTAAGTGGTGGTTCAGGTGCTGCATTTCTCCTTAAAATGAACTGCAAACATCTTTTTACAAAACTGTTTCCTAGAATTGTTACTAGTTTTTTTTTTACAAGGTAACAACGTGTAGCAATAGCATATCGTGTGAATGACATCTGTCAGATGGAAAATTATGCCACAATGCTTGACCATGTATATTAACATAGTAATCAGTTGTATACTAAACACCATGTCTTATGTTTGTTATACTGTGTTGCTGTGGAGGCGCAATGGCCCAGTGGTTAGGGCAGCGGACTCGCAGTCATAGGGTCGCTGTTTCGATTCCCAGACCGGTCGTTGTGAGTGTTTATTGAGTGAAAACACCTAAAGCTCCACGAGACTCGGACAGGGGATGGTGGCGAACCCTGCTGTACTCTTCCACCACAACTTTCTCTCACTCTTACTTCCTGTTTCTGTTGTGCCTGTAATTCAAAGGGTCAGCCTTGTCACACTGTGTCACACTGAATATCCCCGAGAACTACGTTAAGGGCACACGTGTCTGTGGAGTGCTCAGCCACTTGTACGTTAATTTCACGAGCAGGCTGTTCCGTTGATTGGATCAAGTGGAACCCTCGACGTTGTAAGCAACGGAGTGCCAACAACAACTGTGTTGCATTAGTTTGAAACCAACAACTATTGAGGTTAAGTACCTTAATAAAAATTAAATTTTCAGTGTGATGGACTCTCCGGTCAAAGACAACGCATGAGTGTTCAGTGTTTACTGAACAACCTGCACAAATGATTTGCTTATAGTGATTAAATGTATTTGATTTGCTGTACATAAGCTCATTCCCTCTATCAAATACCCATTGCCTGTACAGGTACATAAGTGTGTCACATGTCAGGTGTTGAAATGATTGCAGAGCAATGTGAAATGAAGTGTTTTAGTTTAAGGGCAGAATGCACCACTCAGTCCAGGAATTGAAACTGTGATCTAGCAATTGTGATTGCAACACCCAAACCATTAGGCTATGCACCTTCAGTATAATGTTTATTTAATTGATACAAACAATCAGTTTTTGGTTGAATAGTCATTCTAATTTGATGATATAAGACACATAATCTAGTATAATATGATATAATGTAATGTTATATAATGTTGGTTAACAATTTAAAATGGTGATATTGATATAAAATTAAAGTAACTTTATATTTAAAATTTTACTTTTACTTGTAATTAGAGTACTTTTGAGACAAAAATTCCAGCTATCAATAAATGAAAGATAACTATCATTAAATAAATGTTTTCATGAAATCAATCTAGATTAATGATTGTTTCAGAATTTAATTGACTTACACATATTGGTATATTTCAATAAAAAATATATTAGCAAAGGTGTTAAGCATTTTTTTTCTTTTGAAATAGGATTTCCTAATGATGTGAGTTTTAAAATAAGTTGATTGTGGGGAATGGTTACAAATGTCAGGTGAAAACAGGATTTTAAAATTTCTTCAAAGGTGAGATCAGCCTATCTGGTCTAGGTCTAATTTAGAAAAAAAAACAACCCCCAACACTTAATATTTATATTTTAAGTCAAACAATACAATTTTTCTAACCACGTTTATTTGGTCGACATAAAACAAAACTGCCAACATTTAACATTTAAACTAAGTATAATTTCACTAATAACATTTAGTGAAACACATCCAGCATGTAAAGTCTAATCTAAACAATACAATTTAACCAAAAATGCTTATTTTATATAATTTAAACTAGAACAACCAATTATTAAATTTTGAGTTAAACAATACAATGTCATTTACTATTTAATTTCATAGCAACAAATCATTTTAATATGTTAAGACATTGCACTTCATCCAAAATCTATTTTATCCTTTTCAGAAAACACCTTTGTTAGAATTGATAAAACGTTTGACTATTTTGAGGAAGTCCTCATCCGTCATTGTTTCCTGGTAAGTTAAGCTCTCACTAATATATGTCATACTATAACATTACCTCTAATACAAATCATACAGTCTATGACACTTCTCAATTATGTCACTTTGTCTACGACACTCTTCATGACATAAATACTTCTAACACACTCTTTAACATATGTTACATTATTTTTTAAGTTAAACTTCTTCTAATGTCTGTTATATTGTCTATGATACACTCTCTACTATATGTCACAGTGTCTGGTTAGTTACACTCTCCATACTGTATGCCACACTGCCGATATCAGTTGCACATTGTTTATGACATGCCCCCAGTATATGTCACAGTATACGTGGAAAATAATATATTTTGCATTATCTGTGACTTCTCTTATACAAGGCCCACTCTCTATGAAATTTCCTCTAGTACATGTCATGCTGTGTATGTCACAGTGTATATATGTTACACTCCCTCAAATACAAATCATACTGTTCATGATACCTCTTGTAATATATCTCATTCTGTCTTTGACACTAATTCATCCTAATGTATGTTACAGTTCTGTGTATATTACATTCCCGTCAGTATTTGTCACAGTGTGTACTTTGATGTAGTTGTGTGTGATTAAAATCAAAATGATAAAATATCATTAGAAAACAGCAAAAAAGTGAACATTAAAAATAGCTGTTAAAACTTGTTGCTGGTTTAAAACCTGTTGTTTAACCATTAAATCTAAGTGCTTTCAGGTTTATAACCCTTCATCAGGCTTATCCTTGTTCTGCTCGGTACTTTGTGACTGGATATATAGCATTATGAGTCTTTACTCTTCTGGGATATTAATTATGTAGTTCCACATTTCCATTGTCAGTTAAAGTTTAGACAGTATCACGTGACAACTTGCTGGGGCTGCCTACTGGACCCTAGCAGCAGGAAATTTAGACAGTGTCATGTGACAACTTGCTGGGGCAGCCCACTGGGGCAGCCTACTGGAGCCTAGCAGCAGGTATTTAAAGGGAAATTTGACAAGACAGTCAGTCGGACGCTGACACTCATTGATGCTGCATCAAAGAGGCCAGGGAATAGAAGAAAGAAGACATGCACACAACACCAGAGCTGAAGACACCTCCGAAAGGGGGGGGGGCCCGCCACGTCAATATGGGAGAGGAGTAGGGGCCGAAACCGGATGTGGTTTCTCCTGATGATGTCTTGAGCTAACTGGATCCTATAAAGGAGCTGTTGTGGTAGCAGACCACGAAACATGGTTGAAATTCCTGCTGTTCAAGGCAGTGTTCTGCTTTTTAATGAAATGTGACTCTGCAAAGTTTACAGCACTTGTGAGTTTGCCTAACTGTTGTGTGTCTTAGGTTTTTGGAATAAGAACATTGTATTCTTGCATATGGTAAGAGGTGACTAAATGAGGTGGGCATCAGGAAAGGCATCTGGTGTTAAAACTGTTTCAAAAAGTCCTGTCCAACCAATGTCAATGTGGAAGTGTGATCAGAAGTGAACTATAGGTGCAGGAGTGGCTGTGTGGTAAGCGGCTTGCTTACCAACCACATGGTTCCAGGTTCAGTCCCACTGAGTGGCACCTTGGGCAAGTGTCTTCTACTATAGCCTTGGGTCGACCAAAGCCTTGTGAGTGGATTTGGTAGACGGAAACTGAAAGAAGCCCGTCATATATATATGTGTGTGTGTGTGTGTGTATATGATTGTGTGTCTGTGTTTGTCTCCCCAACATCGTTTGACAACCGATGCTGGTGTGTTTATGTCCCCGTAACTTAGCGGTTTGGCAAAAGAGACTGATAGAATAAGTACTAGGCTTACAAAGAATAAGTCCTGGAGTCAATTTTCTCAACTAAAGGTGGTGCTACAGCAAATGACTGAAACAAGTAAAAGAATAAAAGAATAAAATGATGATAGTGATGATGATGATGTGTCCAATTAACACCTGCATTTGTATATGTTTTTACTATGTTACTCTGTACTAACTTCTATAATGTTTATATATTCTGATATGTAATTGCTGCTTTGCTGATCTATTTTATGTATGTCTCTATATATTGGAATATTAAATAATAATTGACTTTTTCTTTTAACATATTAATTAGATATTGCCCGGATTATTCATTCTCTGATTTGATTAAAAATCAACTAAAATGGCATGTTTCTTGTGTTTTGTCCTGATTTGATGACAAGTGTTGTATCTGAGTCAAACTGTGCTTTGTTATTCTGTCAGGAAAATTAGTCTTCATTAGACAAGTTAAATCAATTGATCTTCCATTTGTTCACTTAATATCGTTGGCTGAAATAATCCTAGTTTTCTTTGTATCCCTCTTCATTTTCTTTCTACAATTATCTTTGCTATTTGTGTTTTTCTTGAGATGAACACACATTTCACAAAACATGGCTTGTAGTCTTTGGCAGACAAAATCTCTCTAAAGATTTTCGATACTGATCTTGCTTGAGTGATTGTGTCAACTCTGTTCAGACAGTAGACAAGTTCTTTCATCCTTACATGGTATTTCAGACTTTGTGAACATTTAGAATTTGATACCCCTCTTGCAGAACTAAAGATTGGTTTACTCTGACCTGGTGAAGTCGAATAGGCTGTTGCATAAATTTGAAGATGTTGTTGAAAGGATTAAATGTCTTGTGAACTTTCATAATCACATCTCAATACTTGGTCATCAAAAATGTGCTGCCTATGTTTTTTCAGTGCAGTGTGAGGAACCATCTGTTGTTGCAATGCTGCATGTTCCATATTATTCAGTGCTAGGTATCTAAGATCTCATTGAATTTGTATCCAATTGGAAGACTACTGGATTGTTAGCAGATGTAAAGAACATATTAGCAGCGCAGAACTCCAAAATGGAGATGTGGCTTGTTGAGGGAAGTCTATTGCAAGTGTGTGTTCTCTTTCTAGCTGTGGCTGGACAATTTTATATCTTCTGTTGGTGATATTCTAGTTTACATGGAATTAATGCCTCTTGTGTGGAGGCACAACGGCCCAGTGGTTAGGGCAGCGGACTCGCAGTCAAAGGATCGCGGTTTCGATTCCCAGACGGGTGTTGTGTGTGTTTATTGAGCGAAAACACCTAAAGCTCAGCGAGGCTGCAGCAGGGGATGGTGGCGAACCCTGCTGTACTCTTTCACCACAACTTTCTCTCACTCTTTCTTCCTGCTTCTGTTGTACCTGTATTTCAAAGGGTCAGCCTTGTCACACTGTGTCACGCCGAATATCCCCGAGAACTACGTTAAGGGTACACGTGTCTGTGGAGTGCTCAGCCACTTGCACGTTAATTTCACGAGCAGGCTGTTCTGTTGATCGGATCAACTGGAACCCTTGACGTCATAAGCGATGGAGTGACACTCTAATGCCTCTTGTGGAGAACAATCAGTTGTCAACACTTTCCAGAGGTACTGTTATGATTTTAAAGAGAGTTTTGAGTAGCCATGTAAGGAACCACTCTGATTTTCAGCGTGAGGATTTGTAGCATGTGATGATCAGGTGTATTTTGAGTCATCCTACATAAGGAGGGATTTTTTTTTTGTGGTGGGGAAGAAGGAGGGGTTATACGCTATAAAATCTTAAGATGGATGAAGAATATACCTGGAAGCTTTTTGATTATTCTGGTTCCTCACAATGTTGGTAAGTGTATGTATGTGTATGTATATATATATATATATATATATATATGTATATACATTCACATACATTTATATAAGGGCATATATATATATATATATATATATATATATACATATATATACATATATATATTTCGTTTTTGCATTTGGCTTGCAAGATTCTTTATGTGAATTTGTGTTGAGGCATATTTCACAAAACAACTATTGAAGAGGTTGCAAGAAGCAATGAAAAGTTTAGCCAAAATAAATATAGATGAGTGAATGGAAATCGAACTGGTGAGTGTGTTAATTAATAAGGCATTAAAACAGAATGACTCTTCCCAGACACAATAACAAATATATATATATATATGTATATACACACGCACACACGCACACACA
>NC_068989.1:17044520-17050662 GCF_001194135.2 Octopus bimaculoides
ACACACACACACACACACACACACACACACACACACACACACACACACACACACACACACACACACACATATATAATGTTTTTATTCTTTCATAATTGGTTAATGGGTTCCTTGGTTAACTGGTTGTTGGGTTGCTTATATATCAACTATGCAGCTTTCAGGATGTTTTAGCAAAATTAGCCCTTACCTGACATTGCTATCATATAAGAAAAGGTATCGACTTCTCATCCATGATGTTATGTCCACGGCATATTAAAGGCCATTATCAAGATGGTGATCCTATATTCTGGTACCTGTAAAATATTATGAATATTGGTCCTTTATGGAACACTGTAAATTCCTTTTCAATGAGTGTTCCAATTATGTCCATAACTTCTTGGATGTATTTTATAATGATGGTTATCAAATACCATTTTGTTGCTTGTATTTGCATTATTATTTCCATTTGTGCAAGTTGCATTGTGTATAGTGTATGACCTATAGGAAAGTGTTTGAACTTGTCGGATCTTATCTGGTGGTTGCTTGCTACTTAGCTATCAGAGTATATTAGATGTAGATTAGCTGGGTGTTGGAAAATAGGTAATTTGGCAATTTTTCTGCTGATGTATATGTTTTACTATTTGTGAGTGTCCTCTAATATATCATTTACACATAATATATAAATCACATTTAACACTTTCTTTCTGAGACATATCACAGTCATTGGATAAATTGATTGGATTACATAACCATTGGTACACCCTATCTGTATAACAAACAGGATGACTGCAATCTCATCCCATTTGAGCACAAACTGGATCAGGTTTTACTAAAGAGCAATAACTGACTGCTGCTTATTTATTGGTTTGTATTTCTAGCGTCCGCCATATAACATGGAACTGTTTTCAATATCAGAAGCAAGAAAGATAGCCTATCACCTGGTTGACACATATTTTAGACACTTTAAACTCTACAAGTATGCATTCACTCCTCAGGTAAGTCTATCCCATTACCTCTAAAAGCTGTTCTCTTCTAAATCACTCTTATTTGTTCCCTACTATGGCAAGATATAGTGGAGGCACAATGGCCCAGTGGTTAGGGCAGCGGACTCGCGGTCATAGGATCGCAGTTTCAATTCCCACACCGGGCGTTGTGAGTGTTTATTGAGTGAAAACACCTAAAGCTCCACGAGGCTCCGGCAGGGGATGGTGGTGAACCCTGCTGTACTCTTCCACCTCAACTTTCTCTCACTCTTACTTCCTGTTTCTGTTGTGCCTGTAATTCAAAGGGTCAGCCTTGTCACACTGTGTCACGCTGAATATCCCCGAGAACTATGTTAAGGGTACACGTGTCTGTGGAGTGCTCAGCCACTTGTACGTTAATTTCATGAGCAGGCTGTTCCGTTGATCGGATCAACTGGAACCCTTGACATCGTAAGCGACGGCGTGCCAACGACGATGGCAAGATATGAAGAGATATGTCTATTTGGCCTACTATATACTTCAGGCTAGAGATTCTAATTTTATCTTGGAAGTGAATCGAATGTGCAGTATCAATAAGCTGCAACTCCAGCTAAAACATGTATCTACTACTCTTGTGTTCACTTCTGGGGTGATATTGTTTTGTCTAGCTCTGAAATAATTGGGCCGTTTTTTTTTTTTTTAACACTATACATCTTTAAAAGGATTTTCCTGGACAATAAATTTCAGCTCATAGCATTTAAGCAACACATGTCCCTTAAGTATATGGTATTTGCAATATTTACACTATGAAGCTGTTACTATTACATAACACACACACACACACACACACGTGTGCGCATGCACCCACACAGTACACACATGCTCGTGTGCACACTCACTCACTCACACACACACACACATACACACACACACACACACACACACACACACACACACACACACACACACACACACACACACACACACACACACAAACACACACACAAACACACACACACACACACGCATACGCGCACACACACAGACACACACAGAGAGGGTATTTGAGCTAAATTTGATGACTTATGTCTCTTTGTTTCAGGAATAGCTTGAGATATTGGTAACTAGTCAATGGTGTTGGAGAGCATAAAGATTAAAATTGTAGTTGAGAAAAAGTTACCTGACATGGAGGCCTGGAATCCATCTGAATATTGGAAAATGTGTCATGATAATTTGCGCAGGATACCATGACTGCTGTTCAATGTTCTGTGAACACTGTAAAGGTTGTAAGATGTGACATGGACAGCTGCAACAGAGACTACAAAGCTATGGTCAGCAAGAAGGGACAAAGCTGATGTTCTTACTTTGTCTATGTGTTGGAACTCATCTAATAACTGATGAACAGTGCCTTAGGCTCAATTCAGATGGCTATGCAAAGCTGCTAGAGACTGTGGTCAGACCCTGGTTGGAGGGGGTTGCTCCTGGAAGGCATACCTATAGAAGCAGGATTCACCACCTTGCCATAACTCTGGAAAGAGTCAGAAGTGGTTGTCAGAGAATTTCTATAACCTCTTCTGCCCTAATTTCTGGCCTCCTAATTCCTCCATATAATCCATCATATGGATTATGATACCCTTGATTACTATGTGTGGGGTACAGTTGAGAAAGATATCAACCACTGTGACTGCAACAGCAAGGCTCAGATCAAGGACATGTTTCGAAGACCTTCTCAGAGACACAGTGAGGAATGCATGTGCAAGATTCCAGATCTGTCTTGAGGCTGTGATGGAAGCAGAGGGCAGTTATTTTGAGTAAACTGTTATCTCCCAGCCATAATCTATCCGATATCTTTTGATTTTTTAGAATACTTCTATATTTGGATGGGATATTGTGTTTTGCTTTCCTTCTATGCAAACTGTCAAATTTAGCCTGTACACCCTGTGTGAGCATATATATATATATATATATATGTGTATATATATGCAGATATCTATATTTATGATTTATGTGTATGTTTCCATAGCACAGATGTTAATTTATGAATATTTTATTGATCACTTTATCAATATTAGGTGATGCTGGATTTAGTTTTGAGCTATGTTGGAGAGTCTGATTCTGCTGTAACCCAAGGTAAATGGCAATTGCTTATGTTTTCTCTGTAGTGATATGTGATGCCTGATTCTACAAATTTATACATCAATAGCAATTATACCTTTATAATGCTTTGTAGTTAACTATGAAATGTTGATATGCATAAATAGTATTTCTCAGACTGAAGCCTCAGAACTCACCTCAGCTCAAGATATAGTGGTTTATGTCATTTTATAAACACTATTTATTTAGTTTTTGTTGATGTAAACTATCATTGGTTTCCTCTATGAAATGATAAGCCTTCATGAAATATATCAGAGTTGTGTATTTAAGAATGATCAATGTGTTGGTTCCTCCTTTATGGCTTAATCAGTGGAAGGATGGCACAAATGACCAGCTGTAGAGCCTCTAAGACTGGTAGGAAGTGTAAGAAGAAATAATAACTCATGGTTTGCTATACTAGTATGCCTTAACTCAGCAACGCAACTCTTGTAAATCTAGTTAACTGGAGAGCAAAAGATATCATTTTGTATACCATAACTCTAAAGTATTCTCACCTTTCAAACTGCAGTCAATTATTTTGGTCCTTGCTAAAGGATTCTTCTCCAACTTTGTGGAGTTCTCTTTCCTTCCTCTTCTAAACAATGATGTCTTTGCAATCAGTACTATTATGGAGAAAGTCTCCACTTTTATGCTTGCTTTCCATCTAACTCCACACTAAATGCCTTAGCCATTCTTCTCCAGACCTACTATACCTCCAGATGCTTGAAGCAAACAAGGCCACTTACCCGGACAACTTATCTTTCATTTACACTTAAGTGTCGCAGCCCAAAACTTGCCTCTTATAGTCCCCAAACTCTACAATACAATCTCTCACTCTGTACGAAGATATACTCTGACATTTGAAGCACAACTCAGCGTGTCCCATTTTAAAGAAAAGCAACCCCTTTGATCCAGCCGACTGTCATCCTATTATTTCTATCTCTAACATCTCTTAGGCAACAGAGACTGCCATTAATTTCGATGTTCTCCAACACATTGAATATCTTTCTATCCTCAGTGACCGCCAGTTTAGTTCCCACAGACCCAGACTTAATGGTGACCCACTTTCTTATGTCACATATCAGTGATTTCTCGGTTTAAAGAAGTTTAGAAAAAGCAATGCTGTCGTCCTAGACATCAGTAATGCAAACACTCATAAATAAGTAAAACTAAATCGAGGTGTAGTTTAAATAATATTTTGTTTGTAAGGTGTTTACTTATAGTAAATAGTTGTGAATCAGATGTAAAATGGTTATCTTTCTGAAACATTGTTTTGGAAAATTCTTCAAGACCTGTGCCCAGCGACGCCTTTCTGGCACTTGTGCCCGCGGCATGTGTAAGGACTTTCGGGTGAGATTGTTGCCAGTGCCCCTGGACTGGCTCTTGTGCAGGTGGCACATAAAATACACCATTTTGAGCATGGCCGTTGCCAGTACCGCCTGACTGGCCTTCGTGCCGGTGGCATGTAAAAGCACCGACTACACTCTCGGAGTGGTTGGCGTTAGGAAGGGCATCCAGCTGTAGAAACTCTGCCAAATCAGACTGGAGCCTGGTGTAGCCATCTGGTTTTACCAGTCCTCAGTCAAACCGTCCAACCCATGCTAGCATGGAAAGCGGACGTTAAACGACGACGATGATGATGATGATGATACCTTCTCTTTTTCATTTTTAAAATTTCAAATTTAAGCCACAGGTGTTTCATTGGAGGAAGGTAAATCTGAAATTCAAGGTTCCGAAGAAGAAATTTTAAGCCCTGAAAAACAATTGGAATTGTTAAGGAATTCTGAAAAAGGTTTGTTAGCTAACACTTTAAATAGATAGAGATAATTTTCCATACTGTTAACTTAATATTTAGACTATATATCTACAATATTTATATTTACACTACATTTTGATTTTTTGATTGGTATCAAAACAAAGAATCATGGAACTGCTAATACAAGAGGTTGCTTAATAAGGAAATTTATGAGAGCGAGGGCCTTCTTCATACAGAATCAACAGAAGGACTAGCCACTGAAGTTCCTATCTATGGAATCAAAAATGTGGTTACAGATATGAGGATAGTTGGACTACTTCATAATATTGTGGTCATGTACAATCTATTACATTATATAACACAATATTGCAATGACCTGTATGTTGTTACTCATTATATCTTGTCTCATGTTAAGTTACATAATACAATGTTGTATTATAAAATTTCTCTGATGTTCTGACATCCTTCTCCCTTCTAGATCTCTTGTCATCTCTCATCATCTTTCACCTCTTCTCCACCATTCTTGAAATCCTTGTGCCAGCAATAAATAGATGCTCAGCTCATACAAGGTAATCCATAAGCTGTCTGGAACATTTCATGAGTTTTTGTAGTGGTTTTGCTCAGTTTAACAAAACTTTATTGCATAGCAAGCTTCTAAATTGTCTTCTCATCCTGACTGCATTCTGCAAACTAGTCAGCTATATGACAAACGGTGTTTAGTGGGGTCTATTCAAAATACTCTTACAGCCAGTTCCTTCAATCTTGGAATAAAAAAAGTTGACAGGTCAGCTTATTAGCTGTAGTTAGCATCTATCAATCTTGAGAGGCCTTAGATCTGTGCTCGAAGAAACTGTGTCAGCTGGTGATGGTGGTGCAGCATCTGTTGTGGCTGTGCAAGACCACAAATGGAGTGACAGTCATGCATACAGTGACTGCATTTACACTTACCTTGTATTATGTTATGTTGTATATACATTATACAATAGTAGGCATAAGAGTGGATGTGTGATAAGTAGCTTGCTTACCAACCACATGGTTCTGGGTTCAGTCCCACTATGTGACACCTTGGGCAAGTGTCTTCTACTATAGCCTCAGGCCGACCAATGCCTTGTGAGTGGATTTGGTAGATGGAAACTGAAAGAAGCCCATCGTATATATGTATATGTGTATATGTTTGTGTATCTGTGTTTGTCCCCCCCCCCTCGCCAACATCGCTTGACAACCGATGCTGGTGTGTTTACACCCCTGTAACTTAGCGGTTCGACAAAAGAGACCGATAGAATAAGTACTAGGCTTACAAAGAATAAGTCCT
>NC_068989.1:17050943-17056297 GCF_001194135.2 Octopus bimaculoides
GCAGCGAACTTGCGGTCATAGGATCGTGGTTTCGATTCCCAGACCGGGCGTTGTGAGTGTTTATTGAGCGAAAACACCTAAAGCTCCACGAGGCTCCAGCAGGGGATGGTGGCGAACCCTGCTGTACTCTTTCACCACAACTTTCTCTCACTCTTACTTCCCGTTTCTGTTCTGCCTGTAATTCAAAGGGTCAGCCTTGTCACACTGTGTCACGCTGAATATCCCCGAGAACTACGTTAAGGGTACACGTGTCTGTGGAGTGCTCAGCCACTTGCACGATAATTTCACGAGCAGGCTGTTCCGTTGATCGGATCAACTGGAACTCTCGACGTCGTAAGCGACGGAGTGCCAACAACAACATTTAAACATACTGGGTGAGTCAAAAGTAGTGCCCAATTCCTGTTTTAGAGTTGATATGTATCATCTCCTAGTTGGGAGATACTTTTGATTCTTAATTCTTGTCTTATGGTTTGGGATATCAAAGAGTATTAACATGATACTTGGTTCAGGTTTAGTAACTTCCAAAACTGTCAGTAATAACCTGCAAGACAACAAAGAAACTGGGTGCTGCTTTTACTCACCCTGCATTTTATATCTTAGTCAAAATGAAGAGGCACTTCTCTTGATCTTTGCAAACTTCAGACTGCAGAGATTGATACAGTCAATGTTCTGTTTAAATGTTGATTTCTGGAGAAAAAATTTGTGTGGTCAGTATTTGAGATCACCACATTATCTGACTCTTAATGATAACTAAACAATTATTTCTTTTCTTATCATTTCATCTTTTAATTTTGTTTGTTTGTTTGTTTGTTTCTTTTTTTATGCCTCCATTCCTCCCTCCATCCCTCCGTCCCTCCATCCCTCCGTCCCTCCATCCCTCCCGCTCTACGTCCCTCCCGCTCTCCGTCCGTCACTCCATCCCTCCCGCTCTCCGTCCGTCACCCCATCCCTCCCTCCGATCGGCCTCCCTTCCGTCCGTCCGTACCTTCCCCTCTCCCTCCGTCCTTTTCTTTCTTTCTTTCTTTCTTTCGTTCTTTCCTTCGTTCTTTCCTTCGTTCTTTCGTTCTTTCGTTCTTTCTTTCGTTCTTTCTTTCTTTCTTTCTTTCGTTCTTTCTTTCTTTCTTTCTTTCGTTCTTTCGTTCTTTCTTTCGTTCTTTCTTTCTTTCTTTCGTTATTTCTTTCTTTCTTTCTTTCGTTATTTCTTTCTTTCTTTCTTTCGTTATTTGTTTGTTTGTTTGTTTGTTTGTTTGTTTGTTTGTTTCTTTCTTTCTTATTTCATCTCTCCGTCTCTCTTATACACATTCTAGAAAAAGCTAAGGCATATCTGAGAAACATGATCACAGAATTCTTACAAGGAAAGATCAAAGAAATAAAATTGTCAGTTCAAGGAAAGTTGAAAGATTCTGAAAAAATAGTGAATACTAAACTGGATGAAGCTGGTTACAGCCGTTACCTCAAAAAAGGAAGACCTAGACTCGGCAAATCTGGAAGAACAAACTAACAAAAACCTAAATAAATTACTATAACATAATATAAATGGAAATATAAATGCGATGGCATTTTATTCTTTGCTACGGTAAATAATAATAATAATAATAATAATAATAATAGTGCTCATGGGAACTGCCCATATCCTACGTAAAATACTGTCTATGTGATCTCAAATTTTAAAACAAACACATAATTTTCTTATGGTTTCATAAACATTCTCTAGAACAACACTATGTACAAATCGAAATATATGGTACCCTAGGCATAACACCTACATGAACTTCTAACTTGTTGTCTCTTGAGGTCTCTGGGTGAGACTTGGACAAAGCAAAAGTCAAACATAAAATAATAATAATAATAATAATGATAATAATATTAATAATAATAATAATGATAATAATAATGATAATAATAATAATGATAATAATAATAATAATAATAATATGCAGTACCAGGCAGTGGCTCTCATGGCTTTTGATCTTAACTGATTGAAAGTATTATTATGTACATTGTTTTGTCTTGGTATAAAAGATGGGCTACAGCAGATATTCTGCTTAATACCACAGATAGTTGATCATGTCCCTTGGTTGCTGACGATATGTGCATCTCTGATCGCGAGCAGAAGTAGTAGGGGAGCATCATAGCCATGTGTTGTGAAGAATTCTTTGGGGTTTGAATAATTCATCTCTGGAAACATGGGTGTTTTGTTCATCATCCTTAAACAAACCTTATTCAGAGACCTTTTGAGCAGGATGGGCTACTCAACCTGAAGGAAATTCTAACTGGGCCCCACCTGCAAGGTTATGTTCTGCTTATGTTGATATAAGATCACTATGTTGTGCACATATGGTTGTGATGCATGTTGAGCGATTACCTGGAAAAAGTATGGCAAAGTGGCGGACGAAAATTACCAGCATTTTTCTCATACTTTTGTTTTGCAATTCCGCTCTACTCAGTCTATCAACTTGTCCTAAATGTCTTTTTAACTTTGTTTCTCACAAATTCGTGTACGCCAGTATGGCTTTTTTACATTCTGTTTGTTCTCTTCTTTTGTATCCAACTCTATCTGCAGCAACCAAAGCTGCAACCCAAATAATCTTGTTAGTTGCAGTTATATTTCTCGTCTAGTATAGCCCAAAGACCGAATCTATCTTTCCGGTTTCAACTTTGAGCATGCGTCGATCAATGTACCTCAGATTAGTGGTGGTGGTGGGGAGGCTGCTTGATCCTGGTCTTCTCTAATATATTGGCACAGCGTCCTCACCGTGTCTTGGTCATCATCATATTCTTATGATACAGCTCTTCCCATTATGTCTGCTTCATTTACTGAGAATGAATTTACATTTACACTTTGCTCTATGTTTTCACTGTTGCCATTCATTTCCCTGTCCTCGATGGGTACGTTATCTGTTGGTGAAGTATTATTTCTGTTTTCAACTTTTCTTTTTATCTCTTCAATTTCCATGTCTGTTAACCACCCTTTTGCTCTTATTGCTCTTATCTAGTCGGCTAACCATTTCTCACTTATTTTTAAGGGACCTATTTCATTCCATTTTACTTTCATACGTTGTAGAAATCTCCTTCTACTGGGTTCATACCTGATCCAGTAGTCAATTCCTGTTCGGTTTGCCTCCTTATCCCACCTTCTTCTCTGCCTCTGATTTTCTGTATAAGCAGTCTCTAGATGACGACTGGGCCTGCGCTGCTCAACCGCAGGGCACCTGCCGGGTGAAAGGCTTTCACTTTTGGTTCCAGCCTCATTAATACCATTATTTGGTACCTTTCTTTTTTAGGCATTTTCATTCAACATTGAGGTTTGTGCTTTAAGGTTAGCCACCAGCCAGTATTTTTATCGAGACACCATCTCTAGTAAGATCATCAACGATTGAGTGAGAGAGCAGTGCATACCATGAAAGTGACACTGGGGTAAAATATACGAAGCTCAGTGTACCTATCATGACTACCCGTCTGATAAGGGTACACCAGGCACATGCATCACAACCATATGTGCGCGACATCGTGATCTCATATCCAGATAAGCAGCACATGATCTTGCAAGTGGGATCCAGTTAGAATTTTTTTCAGGTTGAGTAGCCCATCCCACTCAAAAGGTCCCTGAATAAGGGTTGTTTAGGGATGTTGAACAAAACGCCTATGTTTCCAAAGGTGAATTATCCAAACCCTTAAGAATTTCTCTCAGCACATGGCTATGATGCTCCCCCACTACTTCTGCTCATGATCAGAGATGCACATATCGTCAGCCACTAAGGTATATGCTCAGCTGGTTAAAGTCAAGCAACTGACCAGCAAATCTGTGGTATTGAGCAGAATATTTGCTGTAACTCATTATTATTATTATTATTATTATTATTATTATTATTATTATTATTATTATTATTATTATTATTATTATTATTATTATTATTATTGTCGTTGTTGTTGTTGATGTTATTAGCATTATTATTTTGGATACGCTCAGGTTCGGTCTTATTCATGGTATGATTTATGTGGGAAACGGTATGCTATCTGTAAACTTAGGTATCAATAAGTTTTCAGCAGTCTTTCAAGTGCTTAGAATCTTCCTGATATGTTGTAACACTTTCGTCTGACTATTTATTACGCCCACTCCAGTATAGCAGTATTATTAGTTAGACAAGTAAGACCATGACTATCTATGACCGTCTATTTCGTACTCTCTACCATACTGACACTGACTGACAGTATTTATAATGATTAACACATACCACTTGTCACGGGTGGGGGTGGGGGGTTACCATTATTACTATCATCCCTATAACATCTCTCCTTTTAAGTTTTTCTCTTTTTCTTAGGGAGTGTAATTTTATTTCTTTTATTAGTAATAATTTTTACATGTACGATTACAAATTTGATATTTTTTCGTTTGGCATCCACTTCCAGGAACTCCGTACATTTTCTTGTGCGTCTGGATTCAGTTATTTGTAGTGGTATTGGTACTTGAAAAGTATCATATAACCATTCTGTTGGTTCGTCCAATCTTTTGGGTTCGCTCTCAACGAATCTTGTTTTAGTTGGTTCATGTGTCTCTTGTATATCCCTTTCCTTCCTTTTACTATGTATAGCATTTTTCTTATGTGTTTGGCAATCACGCCATCTTCCCAACTTTGTTTTCCGATCTTAAATGTCCTCATAAATACATTTTCACCAACTGTGAAAAATCTGGATGTATTATCTATTGCAATTTTTTTTTTTCTTATCAGGTAGCAATTTAACGAAGACTGATTTTATTTTCCCCGCAAACATCAGCTCCGCTGGTGACATACCCGTTGGTGACATACCCGTTGGTGTATTTGGATTTGTTGTAGAGCTACCTAATCCGTGACTTCCTTGTTCGACTTTCTTAGGTCTCTCTCTTGAACATATCGACAAAGCGTTCTGCTTGTTCATTACAAAGACTGACACGTCAAATATATCTAAGAAATAGCTATTTACATATTCTTTAAGCCTGTGAGCACGTGTATATTTCTTTATATCTGTATGCATATGTGTGGATATGTAAGAGTTTCTATCTATTGCGTATGTGTGCGTTTGCTGGTTGATGCATGTGTATTTGTGCATAGGTGCAACTTTCACCGCATTTTACGAACATTTGTGTCATTGGTTTCTATGGTTTCTAAATCAGTAATCACTGATTTACTGAATTTGTGATGTGAATGACAAGGGATCGTTTGTCGAACTCGGGCTGTACAAATATAACAAAGGAACTGGCCAGTTAACTTGGTATTCGGTTGTATTACATGTTCTTTGTTTGTTTGTTTGTTTGTTTGTTTGTTTGTTTGTTTCTTTCTTTCTACTGCTGCTGCTACATCCACCACCACCACCAC
>NC_068989.1:17056460-17058303 GCF_001194135.2 Octopus bimaculoides
ATATATATATATATATAAAAACAAATTTACAACCCTGGAATCTTTATATATTAACCATCAATCTCACCACAAACTAGATGCAGTGAAATCACGTCATCACGTCAGTGACCAGGCTGCAGTGGGTGGGACAAAAAATTTGACACCAAATAAACGTTGAAGTAATTTGAATTGTCTTTATGCGTAATTGAATGGCTAATGTGTATCTTCCATGCTGCAGTTGTGTAAAAGAAACTATAATTCAATTCCAAAATGTCAATAAGTTGAAAATAATGTATTCTTTTGTCTATTAGACATTTATTAGATATGATTAAATTGCTGAATAAAGTACATGCATACATGACAGAATGTAGTTAGTCACTGTCTGTCAGTTTCTATCTGCCTACCTGTATATCTGCTTGTTGCTATTTGTTTTTATTTATTTCAATAGTTCATTGATTTCTAGACGTAACCCATAACATAATATATGATGGTGATCATATGAAGAACTTGTTTGAAATAATATTATTGAAAAAAATTAGAAATGAGAATTGTGATGTCTATGCATCTCCCTCAAATATTAAATCGTTGCTATTATGTTAAACTGTCGTATGTCCAAATTTGGCCAAATGCGTTTTTTTCAATAGTTATTTTTGCTTGCAATAGCCGGTTCTTTTGGGTCAAACTATCGTATCTCCAGCTGCTTCAGATGCCAAGATATCAAAAATTATCAAAGTGTAGTACAACGGTTTTGCCATTGAAAGGTGAAACTAGTTTTTCGTTTTCTGACAAAGCAACGTTTTGGACTTACGACACTTTTGCATAATGGCAACGAAGTACATTAAGGAAATGATGGGAACACAATTTTGAACTGTTGAGTGTTTAACTCAGAGCCAACTCACTACTCTACATTGTTTATTGCTTCAGTGTGTATAGAATGTATAATAATTATTGGTGCTAGTCATCTATGACAGCTGTGAAGATTACCAAGGTTAGAGTGAATTATTCAGATTAAATACAGTGTTAACGAAAGTTGCTAGAGGTTCCATTGATCTGTGAGGAATTCGAGATGTTGACATGTCAGAACCATGGTACGGTTTATATACAACGACAGCCATGGCTATGAACAGAACTATTAAGGTAACGCATATTCCACATGTTAGACCTGAAAAGAGAAAAATAGAAATTTAGAGAAAGAGAATGAGAAAAAAAAGGTAGAAAGAAATAGAGGGAGAGAGTGTGATAAAGGGAAGAGAGAAGGGGTTTACTGTAAATTTCTGATTATAATGGGTAAAAGGTAGTAGGAACTGGAAAAGTTGTTAAGGTGGTTTTCAAAGTCGCCCCTTATCAAATACAGACGACTATTCAATTGATAGACTGACTCTCTCGTTGATACAATGATTCGACACTACTACTACGACTACTACCATGCTGCTACTACCACCACCAGCATACTATTTCTCCCACTATTACGAACCAGTCCTTAATATCAACATCGCCAGTAAGGAACGATAGACAATTTCCAGTGTTAAAATAGTTACTACAATTATGAATCAGGAAGCGTTAAAAGGAGACCAACAATCACTGCCATGCGAACAGTGTAAGAAAAACATGTAAACTTTTAATATTGCTATCATGAAAGCTTAATTGAATTCAATTTATTTTCCCTTACTATATGAGTACATAGTCTTAAACAATTAAAACCGGTTGTATATTTTGATAAAAATATAAATATTTCTCCTTTTATTCATCATTCTCAAAGCAGGTTTTCCTTGTTTTTGTGGGAAACTTAAATTTCTCAATGTACATATATACGTACATATGCACATACATATATAATATATATATATATATATATATATATATA
>NC_068989.1:17058313-17061885 GCF_001194135.2 Octopus bimaculoides
CCATTGAAATCGGGAAACCGGGCCCATGAGCCTGGCTTTAAAAGGGCGCATTTGATTTGATACATGTATATTCATATACATATGTATATATATTCATGTGTGTGTGTGGGGGGGCCTAGTGGTTAGTGTGTCAGAATCATGATCGTAAGATTGTGGTTTCGATTCCTGGACCGGGCGACGCGTTGTGTTCTTGAGCAAAACACTTCATTTCCAGTCCGCTCAGCTGGCAAAAATGAGTAACGCTGCGATGGACTGGCTTCTCGTCCAGCTGGGGAACACGTACGCCATTGAAATCGGGAAACCGGGCCCATGAGCCTGGCTTTAAAAGGGCGCATTTGATTTGATACATGTATATTCATATACATATGTATATATATTCATGTGTGTGTGTGTATATGTTGACCCTGGCTAGAAGGCCAAAGAAATATTTCAGAGACCAGCTGAGGATCACTTTGAAGAGAAGTGACATCAGCCATTTAAGAGAGCAAATATAGCTACCAACCATTCATTCATTCTGTTAGTTTCACTTTAAGAGGATAACTGAAGATATTTCGGAGAAACGAACTCGCCTCTATTATGTGAAGCAAAGCAATGTAGCATGAACACAAAATTATATTGTCTCTCACTAAAGATTTACTTGTCCCATCTTTGACTGTAGCTGCCCACCAAAGCTTGGTATGTACCGCCATCTTCCACAAATGAAGAAGATCGTTATCATAGCATTCGATCGACAACCATAAGCATGTCAATATATTGAGAGATCTCTATATGTATTCTCATTCCCTTTCTATTTTGCTATCGTCAGTTCGTTTCATCCATGTTTACAATTCATTCTGATCGCTTCTATCTCGTCCTACGTCCTCCCACTGACTCACATCGAACACCCCGTCCACAATCTCTCAATTCCACCACATCTGCCGCCCCTGTAGCTGTGACCATTATTTTGAAGAACAGTCTCAGTAGGTGATTCATCATTTCCTTCGACGCGGAGAATCCACCACCCTATACCATACAGCTCTCACCGACGTCCGTGTAGTCGATTACACCTCAAGCTTTCTTTCCGTCTCACCTACAATACTAATTATTTGCGCTGAATCCTGAGTACATTCCGACTCCTTGATTCCGACCTCAACACTTCTCATATTTTCACCAACCTACCCCTTACCTCCACACTAATTTTCCCGTAATGGAAACTATAAGCATATAACAAAAACAACAACAATAATAATAACTATCTGGACCCGTGAAAAATTCACGGAAAACATAAAAAATGTGAGCACCTGTTAACAGTGTGCTGGTGCCTTGAGAAATGTCTGTATATTATGACTGTCTGTCTTTACGTTCTGAGTTCAAGTTCTGCCGAGATCGACTTTGCCTTTCGTCCTTTCGGGGTCGATAAATTAAGTATCAGTTGTGTACTGTGGTAGATCTAATTAACTAGCCTCTTTCCCACAAAAAAATCAGGCCTAGAAAAGTATATTGTGACAGTTACAGAATATAGAAAGTAATGTAACACCAATAACTATACAATCCAAGCAAAATATCTGTTACACAAACGTAAACGGAATTACTATTTAACCTTAAAATACATCGTACATATTCAAAGACCCTTAATGTACAAATTGAAATGCAAAAGAACGAAATAAATGGATTTATGAACGAAAGTTTGGTAATTGCGTTTATTTCCACCACGCGACACTTATTATTGCAAACATGTTTTAACTAACCTAAACTACACACACACATACAAATACATTCATATATATATATATGTCACGAGTTGTAGCTGTAATTCAAAGGGGCCAGCCTTGTCATATTCTATGTGAGGTTGAATTTGCCTGAGAACTACGTTAATGTTAGGCATGTCTGTGGAGTACACAGCTATTTGTGAGTGAATTTTATCCTCGTGTGATAATGAAAAGTGAAATTGACATCCAATATTTGCTGTGTGTTTGTATCTATGTATGAACTTTTCTTTGGATTTATGTATCTACGGTCTCACTCACTTTCTCTCTGTCTCTTTCACTTCCTTTGTGTCCCGCTTCTCTCCCGCTTTTGATTTAACAATGTGTATATGTATCCATGTATCTACTTCTCTTGTGATGTGATAAACATTTAAAAACACAAAACGAATGCCGTCCCCACTCATTGTCTCTTTCACTCTCTCTCTTTCTCTCTCACTTTTTCTCTATCTCTCACTCTCTTTCTCTCTTACGTCCTCTCTGAAACATTTAAAAACGCAAAACGAACGCTGTCTCTACCCACTGTCTCTTTCACTCTTTCCCTTTCTCTCTCACTCTTTCACTTCCTCTCTGTCCTCCTCTCTTTCGCTTTGCCACTTCCTGGAAGTGTGACGCACACAACAGGTACGTACAAAAACAAAAGGTTGGTGTATTAATATTATTGAGAGTAATAATGATGATGATGGTGGTGGTGGTGGTGGTGGTGGTAATAATAATAACAATAATAGGCTCTCATGGCTTCTGATCTTAACTGATTGGAAGTGTTATCATGTACATTATTTTGTCTTGGTATAAAAGATGAGCTGCAGCAAATATTCTGCTCAATACCACAGATTTACTTGTCAGTTGTTTGACCTTAATCAGTTGAGCATGTCCCTTAGTGGCTGACGATATGTGCATCTCTGATCACGAGCAGAAGTTCTTTGGGGTTTGAATAATTCACCTCTAGAAACATGGTTGTTTCGTTCAACATCCTTAAACAAACTTTATTCAGGGATCTTTTGAGTGGGATGGGCTACTCGACCTGAAGAAAATTCTAACCGGGCCCCACCTGCAAGGTCATGCACTATTTATCTTGATATGAGATCACTATGTCGCGCACATGGTTGTGATGCATATACCTGATGTACCCTTATCAGACGGTAGTCACGAGCTTCGTATATTTTACTTCAGTGTTACTTTGATGGCATGCACCACTCAATAATAATAATAATAATAATAATAATAATGTGTCTGCATTATAAAATCAAAACTGCTGACAAATGGTACAAGCATCACCCCGAGGCTGTAACTGAGGGAGAAAATGTAACGATTCTTTGGGACAACCCATTATGCACAGATTAGACCATTAAAGCAAATATACCAGATAAAGTTTGTTTATTGATTGACATGATCATACTTTGTGACCGCTCAGAAAATATAAAGATTTGCTTATCGAAATCGAAAGGATGTTGCATCTCGAGACGATTACAATACCAATGATTGTAGGAGCACTTGGAATGATCTAAAAAGGAACTGAAACTTATTTAAGAATGATCCCTGACTTACCACCCATGCAGTAAGTGCAAAAGATTGTCTTAACTGGTACGTCACACCTGTTGAGAAGAACATAGTCGATGTGAATTTTCTTTCCCTTTTTCCTTCCTTTATTTACTCTTTTATACTCTTTTATTTGTTTCAGTAATTTGACTGCGGCCATGCTGGAGCGCTGCCTTTGGTCGAATAAATAGACCCCAGGATTTATTCTTTGTAAGCCTAGTACTTATTCTATCGGTTCTTTTCTCCGAACCGATAAGTTACGGGGACGTAAACACACCAGCATCGGTTGTG
>NC_068989.1:17062525-17069265 GCF_001194135.2 Octopus bimaculoides
CACACACACACACACACACACACACACACACACACACACACACACACACACACACACACGTATATACATGCACACATACATATTCGTAAATATGTGTGAACGAACATATTATAGTAAAATGATGTTTACCTAAATCTTGCGCTTTTAGTACAGCTATTGTGTTTGCCTCTTTCATTGTATGTAATCATCCATATGACTTTTGCTATATGCAGACGGTAGAGGTTGTTTGATAACAAGTGTCACGCGGTTAGATTGCTATCATATCCATTTGACCCTTGCTACCGCTCACAACTTTGACAAATAGTCCTCAGTGATAAATCTGGAATATAACTACAAATTACACTTGACCTACAATATGTATATACACTTTAATCGCTTCTAACTTAAGCACAAGCACCCAACTTTTCGAGGAGGGAACAGGCCATTAGATCTGTCGTGATATTGTACAAATATGTATTTTATCGACCCCGGGAAGAAAGAAGGCGATATCGATCTCGATAAGATTTGAACTAAGAACTTAAAGTTACAGTTTATACTGAAATGTAAATGAAATAAGTGATACGGTAGAGTATAAGTCAGTTCCAAGTTTGCTGAATTTGAAACTCGGAGCTGTACACTACTTTGACTTTACAATTTGATATATTCTTGTAAATATGAAAAATCCTTTAACATTTTTATAAAACATCCTAAATGTGAATGTAGTCATAATAGGATAAATAAATACTAAAACTAAGATTCCGACGGAAACATTGAGCATTGTAATATTCATGGATCTTTGGAGTATGTGATAAACAATGGAAATACAGCTCTCAATGCAGTTCTTTGGTGATAAAATTACCGTAGTGTATCCACACAAGTGATACGTCATAATCAAAAGTCTTATTAAGAAGACAAGATTATTAGTTTATTCCTTTGCTGCAAACACGACTCATTTATATTTTTGTTTGCTGATTGCTCTATCGAGTGTAAATGCTGTCAATGGTTTAAAAACACACTTTCAGTTGATTACAGCTTTTCGTGCCGAATTGGGTTTATTTCTTTAAACCAGCCTCTCTTAAGATTCACATAAAATAATGTAGATGAGAAACGAGAGTTTGTTTTTCTCTACTCAGGTAGAAAAAAAAAAGTAGGAGTTCGAAGAACCTGATTCAAGATACAATGCAAATAATGCAAGAGTACAAACAAGAACGAATGGAGAGTTCTTTTGTTTCTATTTGCTCATATCCAAGGAATATTGCATTGGATTCTTGATACGTATTCAACAAGTTGAAAGAAACGAGAAGTCAAAAGGAATTAAATTTCTACATTAATTTATTATATACATTTTTGATATTTATAGAACATTTAGAAATAAAGTCATTTCGTCGTAGAGAATTACGACTTAAATTTTATACTAACTAATCTTTCATTCTAGCTATAAGAGCTCACAACAATTTAATATTGTCGGATTTGAGTATTGAACATGGCATAAATATTAACAGATACTCAAGAGGGTGAGTGTCGTGGATTTTAGTATCAACCCAACGATCACTGGAGAGTTTACCGAAAATCAGGGTTTTTATAACTACTTCCTAGAACCGTACCTCGTGAAAAACTTCTTCAATGAAGTTCAGAATTCGTATATGGGTAGTAATTTTTAGCCAATGAGAAATCAATAATTTCTCATGTTCAGGCAAACGAACTTACGTTCTCTCTCCGCCTCTTATGAGTTTGCTACACGTATAGTTAGTGTAGTGTTCACTTCGGCAGGTTTTGAATTCAGAAGAGAAAGGGGTGTAAATACACATACCACGTTCTAGCGAATTGGTTACTCTATCATTTTTATTCTACTGGAATACACAATTGAAAGGGAGGGAAGTATTCGACTCAATCGATTCTAAAACATGATAATGACTCGAAAAATTTTGTAATAATAGACAATCCCTGTACAAACTTACAAACTCAAAGAAATAGTCATCTGTGTATCATCGTTAATGTAAATACACTATTGAAAGGCAAATTTACTGCGGTATACGTCCAAAGATATCGTCTCTTAGAGACGAGCGAGCTGTGTTTAAAAACATTATATCAGAGGGAGACGAAAATCATTCTAGCAGCGGCTAGCGCGAACGCAAGATACATTTCGGCCTTGTTGGGCTTTGCTAATGTGTGTACTGACAACCAGCTGTATGCTTATACAACATTTGTCGCCTCCGATATATAGAAAAACAATGATAAACATTCATTGGTATTGCGAATAGCCCATGTCTAAAAAAAAAACAACAAAAAACGTTACATGCAATAAAAGTAGGATTAAATTAAAAAAAGCTACTGGTAAGGACCATTGAAGTTGAAATCTGGTATTCACACTAACTTCTGCTGGAAAGATTTTCGTCTCTCTCCGATATATATTGTGTTTCTAAACACAGCTCGTTCATAAGGGATGATATCTCTTGAATACGGCAGTAAATTTGCCATTCAACAATGTCTTTACATTAAGAAAACTATTTAAATGTAATACTGCTTTTCTTGCACGTAACAGAAAGAAATATTCATTTATAGGAATTTACGGAAAACTGAATCAGTAAGTTGAACACTTAAGACATCAAATGCATGAGACAGACTTTTGATATTGCATGACAAAAGAAGCATTAATTTTACACGCGTCAGTGTCCTAGTGGATAAAAGTATCACTACGCTTTGCTTAGAAATGAAGGTTTCAGTTCATTCCATTGCTATGTACACATCCAAAAACACGAGACTTGATGAGGACCGGTGATCAAGCTGATTGAAACGTTGTTTTTATATACATTTTAATATAAATATCAAAATATCTTTCATCTCTAATAATAATATAAACAGCCCGAAATATTACAATCGTATATATTGGGTCATCCCATAAGAAATGCGGTTTTTTATACTTCTTTTATTTTTCAAAATTAAGATAAACAAAGTTCTTTCTTAATCTAAAATATACTCTCCTTATTTTTTCACAATGCATTTCCATCTATCTGGTAGACTTGCAAGGCCCCTCTTCGAAAATTCACTTGTCCGTGACGAAAAATACTACTCCTGTACTGTTCTGACCTCGTCTACAAAATTCCAATTTTTTCCGTCCAAATGATTTTGAGGACTGTGGAATGAATAATAACCAGATGGGCAATATCCGGCGAAGATGGTGGGTGAGGCATCGTTTCCCATTCAAACTGCTCCAGCCTTTGGAATGTCATCCTCGCTGTATGTTGCCGAGCATTATCCTGATGGAAGAAAATCTTTCGTCATGAAACCAAAGATGGTCGTTTTCCTTCTGGCGCTGACTTAAGCCACTCCAGCTGCTCGCAGTAGATCTCCTTTGTTATCATTTGCTTTCGGTTTTAAAATTCAAAGTGGACTAAATCTTTCATATCCCACTAAACAGATAGCAACACATTATGTGGATGAAGACCTTCTTTAGCCTGGGGTGCCGGTGTTTCTTCTTTCCCTACCCACTGTCTTCGGCGCTTGACAATTTTATAGAGAACCCATTTCTCGTCACCAGTCACTATTCGGTCTTAAAGAGGTTAATTCGTGAGACGTGTCAGCAAAGAAGAACACACATTCACTCTCTGCGCGCAATTAGACTGGGAAAGTTTGTGAGGAACCCATTGACCCAATTTGCTGATTTTTCCGATGACCTGCAGTTGTCGATGAAAGGTTGAATGATCAAATCCAAGCTTCTCTGCTACTTCCTCAACAGTTACGATGGGATTTTGTTCCACTAGGGTTTGCAGGACGTCCTCGTCGAGCTCTCCAGATCTTCCAGGACGAGGCTTGTCTTCTAGGCTCGGAATTTCTGGAACCACTTTTGACACTGGCTTACGCTTATTGTCCAATCCCAATATACTGCATTAATATTCCTTGCACTTTCCGTTGCGTTGTTGCCTTTATTGAACTCATGAAATAAAATATGCTGAATATGCTCCTTTGTCACTTCTGTTAAAGTTTTGAAAAAAATAACTGTTAAAATTGAACTGCACTCTTCAAAACTTGCACTATGAATAAGTACAGGGTAAAATTACTACCTGCTTTTATAGCAAGTTGATGCAGGTAGTTTATCCCGCCCCCTCCAACTTCTAGTTCATGCAATTGAAAAAACTGCATCATTTATGGGATGACCCAATGTATGTATGTATGTATGTATGTATGTATGTATGTATGTATGTATATATCGGTGTGTGTGTGTGTGTGTATTGTTAGCTCAGATGATATTGGAAATGAGAATGTAAAGAAATGCAACTAAAATGTGCAGTTCCGTCAGTTGTTCTATTTAACACTCATTTTAAAACTCCGAATATAAATGACCAAACAAGGCACCCCCTAAGCGATCGCTCGATATGATAGAAACAGCAGAATAATCTTCCACAAATCACACTCTATTCTCGTAAAATATGGAATACACTCTTTGATATAGAAATTGACAGAACGATCATGGCTGTAACACTTTGGATCATAAGCATGTTTGCACGTACACACACGCACTGAGCACGCACGTACGCACGCACGCACGCACGCACGCATACACGCACGCACGCATATTCTCTGAACTGGGTGAAGTACAAATGTATGAAAGCAAATATGAACAGTAAAATTTACTGAGCAGATTCACCCTTAAAAATGTAATTTTTTAAAAGACGAGCGGAGGCAGAAGGAAAAAAACAATATATCTTACAAGCGCTGAGACTGAAAAGAAGGATGGGAGAATAAACGAGCATAAATAAATGGACAATACGGAATAGGACAAATAAGATAAACAGAACAAAAGCCCTCATCAGCCGTCATCTAAACGTTTATCGCAGTTTCGGACACATTTTGACGGGATTACAATAGTTAGTATTGTTCGACAGCTATGGCTTGAAGCTATCAGGGATAAACATTAAAGAGAAAATGCTAAGACTACACATAGAAGAACACAAGATGTGCGACAGCTCTTTTGACACAGGCAGGATAACACAGGAAATGTAAATAGCGTTACGACTCGACGAAGCAAAGTGTGCAAAAGATAACAGGAAGCAAAAGTATAGTAAAGACTTTCGACCCGAAGATTTGCGGAATAAAGCAGAACAAGACAATGCGACTGTCCATGAACAAAAGGTACAAATGATGAAGAGAAACAAGAAATGAAAAGAGAATTAAACTGTTTTCTGGGAAAAGAAGTTGCAAAAGGTAGAACGGAAGGGATTGGTGAAAGTGAATAAAAGAAAGAGAGAAAGAAGGTCAGAGAGAAAGGTGGATGGGGTGGGGTGGAGGTAGAAAACACATGCACTAACTATTTTCCCAATAGTCTATATTATATACAATTATATATAAATACATACGTGTGGATGTGTTTGTGTGTGTGTGTATGTGCTTCTGTGTGCATGTGTGTGTGTGTGTGTGTGCGTGTATGTTGAGATAGAGATAGAGAAAGAGGGGGGAGAGAAGGGGAAGAGAGATGGGGAGAGAGAGGGGAGAGGGTGGAAAGAGAGGAGGAGAGGGAGAGAAGGAGAGGGAGAGAAGGAGTGGGAGAGAAGGAGAGGGAGAGAAGGAGAGGGAGAGAAGGAGAGGGAGAGAAGGAGAGTGAGAGAAGGAGAGAAATAGAAAGAGAGAGAGAGAGATGACAAGAAAAAACCATGCACTTACCGTTTTCCCATCATGCACAGTATCTGGGTTTGCCCCGCCACTCCCCGTCAAAACGAAACTTGAAACTATCCGATGGCTACAATGGAAGGGAAGGCTTTTGTGAGGACCAATACCACGAAGGAGGGTTTTAGCGAAAAGAGAAAGAAAGAAAGAAAGAAAGAAAAGAAAAGTTAACAATGTTATGGTAGTGTGAAGGTGATGTGATTGTAGCTGTAGATGTGGTGTTGATGGTGTACGTGTTGGTGACGTGGTTATTGTTGTTTAACCCGAGGTCGGTCCAATTCAGCATACCTATGATCAAAAACGATTATACTGTGAGCAGGGGTGTAGTCAGGTTCTAAATTTAGTGGGAGCAAGCATATAAAAATGAAACATGTCAAACAGTTTTTAACTCAATGATTATATATTTTATAAAAAGCGCTAATTTTGAAAAATGTGTTCGGAGTAAGCGGTCACTCCCTTTGTTTTTCTATTAGCTACATCACAGACTTTGACCATCCCATCTATTTTTAGGCATAGTTTGCCCAGCAAAAATTATCCACAATATTCATTCTGAAATGGCTGGCGTTTGATTTGAACAAGATTTGGCTGATATATTCAGCATGTCGTATGGCCTAGTATGATCCTGTTGCTGGGTTGTGTAATTTTTGTGGTGGTGATACTGAAAAGGGCTTTTGTGTGTTCCCAGAGAATATTACCCTCAGGGGCGCTAGTGTTGGTATATTCGTGAATAAGTCACTAACCGAAATAAGTGCATCTATTGTTTAAGAAAATACTATTTACTTGTTTAAGGGTTGTACTGGATAAATTGCGAAAATAACTTTAACAGTTCAAATACTAAGAAATAAGCATGCTCAATTTCATTTTTGCCAAATAATTTAAGAAAAATGAAGGGTTATTTCCCTTGGATATATATAAGGATCCCTTCCAGGGGCCCTATTATCGACTTTTTCAATAATCTGAGTACGCCATAAGGTTTCTAGACATGAGTTCTATTCACGTGTCAAGTTTCATCAAAATCGATAAAACGATGTAGGAGGAGTTAGCTAACAACTCCACAAGCACACCCACAGACAGAATTTGCCACATACGTAGTATATATA
>NC_068989.1:17069279-17073829 GCF_001194135.2 Octopus bimaculoides
CATTATATCTATGCCTGTATGTATGTAGATACATATGTACGCATATATATCGAGAAAAAGTGTGAGAAAGGGAGAGAGATAGCGATAAATATATACATAGTTCGTGTTAAGCGGTATGAGAATTGCATTAGAAATATTGTGTTGAAGGCGGTGAGCTGGCAAAAACGTTAGCACGCCGGGCGAAATGCTTAGCGGTATTTCGTCTGCCGTTACGTTCTGAGTTCAAATTCCGCCAAGGTCGACTTTGCCTTTCATCCTTTCGGGGTCGATAAATTAAGTACCAGTTACGCACTGGGGTCGTTGTAATCGACTTAATCGCTTTGTTTGTCCTTGTTTGTCCCCTCTATGTTTAGTCCCTTGTGGGCAATAAAGAAATAGGTATTTCGTCTCTCTTTACGTTCAGAGTTCAAATTCCGCCGAGGTCGACTTTGTCTTTCATTCTTTCGGGGGTCGATATATTAAGTACCAGTTGCATACTGGGGTCGATCTAATCGACTAGCTCTACCCACTTCCCAAAAATTTCGGGCCTTGTGTCTAGAGTAGAAAATATTATTTTTAACACCTTTGAGTCATTGCAAACTGAGTTTTTAGATTTGCCCGTGATACATTCCAGGTAATAAAAAGTTTATTCCTCTCTGGGACACACTATAGTTACTGCCAGATGGGACAAAACGGGCTGTTCATTTCTGTACAAATGCAATGAAGATAGTTGCGGTATCAGGTGTCAATCAACTACAGAAAGAATTTTACGAAGAATAAAAATGAAAAAATAAAGGAGTGCTTATCTTTAAATCCGGCTTCTGTCAACATTGAGGTAAGGTAAGTGTCTTATTTGAGCAATCGTAAGTGGAAAATAAATCAATAGTACGTTAACTACTGAAAAGGATATCTTCCACTTGATCGACATTTGGTTTCAAGGACAATCATATCAGCTAACGTTCATGGAATACAAACACTAGTTTTACATTATTTCAAAACGGTATTGAGTTATTTTCCAGTCTTTAATTTATGGCCAGTTTCTTTATTTTAATAAATAAATAAATAAATAAATAAATAAATTAATGCTTATTTAAATGAGGAAGGATTGTATCACATTTTTCAAGCCCTCTAAGGCTGGGAGGTGAAAGCTACTCGCAGACCAGAGACTTGACCCAAATGCTTGCAACGGGGTGGACACTGCTAAAGGTATTGAAAAGCTAGGCCGTTTGTTAGAAAAGGAGACGGCTTAGGTTTACGAACGATTAAGTAGGTTGGGGTGCTGAAGGGACTCTGAAATACGGTATGATGTATAATATAAGGTAAATTTGAATAATATTTTAGAGAATGTTCTTGGTTTAATTGACTGCAGGCTGTATTCGGGACTCATGACACGAATGAAAGGGTTCACACTATGCATATACAGACATATTCATATACTTACACATACATATGCATGCACACACAAATATACACATATGTATGAATATACATGTATATGAAATTATATACTCATACACACCAGCATACAGTTTCATGATCCAATATAAGTTTCAGATTCAATAAAGGGAATGTTCCAGGTAGGGTGTTTATATAAAATATGAACACAAATGGGTTAAAGATTCACTATAGCTGTTTCAGACGCATTTGTTATTGATGAATGATTCGATTTCATCATAAAGAAAACCGTGAATTAAAAATTAAAAATTTGGATCGGAGAAAAAAATACCTAGAGGTGGAATGTAGATTGACCCTCTCATTTCGACATCAGTTGATGCCGCAATGTGAACATACACACACACGTATGGTTTGTAAAAGACATAAGTCCGAAAGAAGAAGAGTGGTATATATATGTAGAGTGGTATATATTAAAAATGGGGAAGGCTTGTTTATGGCGCATCGTCAGATCCCCAAAGCCTGTTGTTGAGCCATGATCTCTTAAAAATATGGAGGCATTTCCCCCTCCATATTTTTAAGAGGTCATGGGCCAATAGGTTTTTGGGATCTGACAATACGCCATAAAACTAAACCCTTTATAGACGGGAAACCTAAGGTAATTCCATAAACCGGCCTTCCCCATTTTTAATATATGTATATATATATATATATACATATTCCCGTTCTTATACAAGTCCATATAATATATTAATCTAAATCTGTTTAAATTCAGAAATACTCGTTAACTGGTAATTCTAACTACTGTATATTTTTCAGTTCATTGCTTTTGAATATTATCTCCCTTGTTCTTTTAATGTTGCACTGTTCTGCTGATAGCTGCGCATGCAACATATCACACACGCGCGCACACACACACACACACACACACACAAAATACAAACAAACAACTGATTAGCTTATTCTCACGTATAGAAACATACTTTCAGTCACTCATAACATTTCTCTCTCTCTCTTTGACAGAGATGCACATGAACGTACTATCTCTTACACGCGGTCTTATGCACATAAAATCCTACTAATAGAAACACAATCCATACAACACATGATGTTTCGTTCTCCGTCCCTCTCCCCACACAAACTCATCTCACATTTTTGAACCGCGAATCTGTTACCGGGCAACATTGGGTGTCCTGCTGTATACATGCATACAGCTCTCTCTCTCTCTCTCTCTCTCTCTCTCTCTCTCTCTCTCTCTCTCTCTCTCTCTCTCTCTCACACACACACACACACACACACATATAAGGCCATGTGGCTTCACAAATGCCCTCTGACAACCGCTTTGTCAACAAAATTCAGTAACCGGAAACTACGCAGAAGCTCGTACCTGTTGCTGCATCATACACTTCATCCGTCGCCCACTTTAAGTTTACCATCTTCCCATTAGGCTCCTTAAACAGAGCTCCTCTTGTCACAAATATTCGGATGTGCATTCCAGTTGTAGTGCAGCAACCGATGAAACTCAGATGTCCTGTAACAAGCTCCAGGTCGTGCATTGCTTCCACTAATGCATAAAAAAAGATACATGCATATACGCTCACAAACGCGCACAGATGCTCATATACATTCACACACATTTAGTACCTTTGAACGTATAGTAACGTTTGTTTTTGACTATGTTCAATAACTTTTGTTCAACACGTTCAGTTCATAAGTTCGTTTTAATGTTTTATGATTTTTAAGTTCTTGGGATGAACAATGTCAATTTTTGATGATATTTCTCTGTTTTCTGTATTTTATTTAATTGCTATGCTTCATAATTATAATTATGGGTCGATTAATGTTTGAGATTTGATGTTTGTATTTGTGCTTTGCAAGAATAATCAGGTGTAGACATAATTGATAAATATTGCGCTAATCTTTTGGCCCCTGTTTCTTGTCTGTTAATTCCAAGGCAGCTTTTATATTTTATATGCTTCGACATTGCTGAATTAAATGATACTGCTCAGATGATGAAACCGTGATGATATCCATTAGGCAGCTGAAGATGGGATGTATATGCTTGATGTTTTATTTTTTATGTGTGCATGTTGTTTGACAGCCAACCTTTTGTATCTTGTTGTTCTAGGGTGTTCTTCATTGAAATTCTTTCGTTTAGAGTTAAACTCGTTTAGGGAATTTTGGATTTCTTGGTTTTTGGTGGTTTTGCTGTATATATTACACCATGCATTGATATTATGTGATTGCCTTCATTAAGCTCCTAACTCTGGAAAAAGTTATAGTTATTTAAGGATTTGTAGTTTAGGGAGTTTCTGTTGCATCATATTTAAACGTATACACCTCCCTGTTGACGGATAAAAGAGAATACTCTACACAGTCGCTTAATCTCGTAGCGATATCAGCTCAGACATCCTTCAAACCACATGCTACCATCAAAATAGGACTTTACATATGCCATATAGACGAGTTTTCCTCACACATTATTACACACGAACCTCGTTAACACTTCATATTTTCTTTTTATTTTATTGTTTATAATGTTGTTATAATGTATATTGATCCCTCTATTTATTATTTTACTCTTCATTATTAATAAGATTTTTCGAAATAATTGACCCTGTCTTGTCTGCGTAATCTAATTTATGCTTCGATCCAGCCTGCAAAGCCAAACGTTTTTGACACCCATTATGTAGGCTGCTTCCAAAATAACTTCTTCAGTTGGTTGACAATGACTCGGTCGTTAACACGCTACAACCATTAAATCACAATCGTGTTCTTTTTTCTCATATGCTCCTCAACGGATATTACAGTGACCTCTGATTTTCTGAAACGGATATCATTACATGCCATCTCTTCTCAACGTCTTTACTGTATTTACTTTCCATTTAGACTACAAAAGCTATGGTTAATGCGCGTGTACACACACACACACACACACACACACACACGCACGCACACACGCACAAGCACCCGCGACCGCGCACACATTCACAAACAGATATAAACATGCAAGTGTAAGCAAGAGAATTAAAAGATTGTAGTCAATATTGAAACTAGAGTGATCTAATTTAAATTATATATGCACGCACATACATAAATATGTAATATATATGTATATAGACACATACATATGTGATTCTATCTACATATATACATATATATATATATATATATATATA
>NC_068989.1:17075279-17077378 GCF_001194135.2 Octopus bimaculoides
TATATATATATATATATATATATATATATATATATATATATTTACACACGCACACACTCATAATAAATCGTTTTAGACGATACAACTATAAATAGATAGTTGTTGTTGTTGTCGTGTGTGTGTGTGTGTGTGTGAGTGAATATGTACAAGTAAGTATATATGCATATATGCAACTCCATATACGGATTCATTTATATGTATTTCATATTGCTGTTAAATTAGATCCATTAGAATCTTTTCCTTTTTGTCCGTAGCTTAGGATTAAGACTGAACCAACTGGTTTCTTTATTATTTGATAATTGATCAGGATCCACCCGTTTCTCCCAAAAGTTCATTGTAATCTGTGATGTGTGTATGGTATATGTTTGCAGATGTTTTGTTTGTTTGCATTTGTCTATATATGTCAGCTTATTTGGTCTGGCAATCCCACTTCAAACAATACTAAAAGCAATAGCCGAATGTCAATAAAATCATATTCTATCGTCTTAGATAAAGAAGGATGCTTTAGACAATATAGCTCTTAATGACAGGATTGTTACGGCAGTTATGACTTTACTCATATGTCCGCTGGATCAGAGAAGACCCAAGTTTAAACAACAATAACTCAAATCACAAATATATTTTACAGATATATTATAGTCATTATTACTGATGGATTAAATAAATAAATTAACATCATTTGACATATAGATATCTTTATTTTTAAATAAAAGATCTTTATCATACATTGATTTCACATAAAAATATTATTTCACTGGTACTTACTTTCATCGTCAATGCAACAAAAGCAGAATGAATTAAGGAGATATTGAAAAACAAGTATCGAATTACATATATTTATTCTGTTGACTTCTGATTTATAGAGTGGACAAGGAAATAAGACGTTGTGGCTCATATGATTTGAAAGATACATTAGCAACCCAACTGAAGTGAAATCACTTCAATTAAGATTAGGAATCAAGATAAGGATTTGGGTCGCCAAGACACAAGCTATCACCAGTATATTTAACCCAAGACTGAAAGAGAAAATCCCAAATTCGATATTCTTGATAAAATTCTAGAAACAATCTTAAAAAATATTTCAAAGGATCTGATATCTGGCAAAATTTGAATGTAACGCAGTAAGTTTTTCTATGACCACAGTCTGCGATTCAATTTCGTTAGAGTCATTTTCTGGCCACAATTTATATTTCCTGATGAAGACTGATATCAGAAATGCTAAGGCGACTTACATTTCCTTTGAAATACTGTTATGTCTCAAGCTACTGCTATCTAGCACCTTCGGATGATCTCTACTCAACCGCTACACAACTGCTACTCAACCGCTACACAACTGCTACACAACTGCTACACAACTGCTACTCAACTCTCCTACCACGGCCAGACTACCTCTATTTATATGTCTTTGGAGATGCTACTTCTTCGCCTGGGGGCGTCGTCACGACAAATACTATAAGAAAAATATTGCTTTGAGTAGAATGATTATCATTTCTTAATATATTTGACTATCACAACATATCTTTGAGTTGTCATTGTCATTGTCATTGTTGTGTGAATAAAATACTCTAAAGATCAACATTACTGACATTACTGTTGCTTTCAAATGTGCAGCAATTTCTGTAGAAATATTTAGTCTTATCACACTAATGATTGCTTCGATAGTATGGAACAGTGTGATCTTATGCGCAAAGTTCTTCCGATGCTTCATGATATGTATTGCTGTTTATGAGGGATGTACTAGCAATGGAAGAGATAGTAAACGAAATAAGAGGTATTCTTACCTCCAACTTCTCGCAGAAGACCACAAGACCCAGCAGTGGAGGATTTTCAACGCGTTCAATATAGCCTGAACAACATGGTTCAGAACAGAACACAGCTTTTCTCATTCTTTTTACACCTTTCATACAGCACCGCGACTGTAAATATATGCAATAGGTAGACATTTGAAATATGAACACCAATGATATATGAATTTATGAATTTCACATCATTTCACAATTCATTTATCTGTTTGTCTTATTGTCTGGCAGTCTTTATATATGTATATGTGCGTATATATATATATATATATATATATATATATATATATATGTGTGTAT
>NC_068989.1:17077482-17078061 GCF_001194135.2 Octopus bimaculoides
CTCTCTCTCTCTCTCTCTCTCTCTCTCTCTCTCTCTCTCTCTCTCTCTCTCTCACACACACACACACAAGCATAAACATACATAAATTTGAACATACCGCGCGTAAGTCATATGATGCAGAAAAATAACAAAAGAAAGTGTACAATTCCATTGCAATTGTAATTTAATAAAACAAAATGCCTTATTACATACCGGTTTCACTTCTTATGTGAGATAATCATTGGACCATCTACGTGTGAAGTGAAATTGGTAAGTAATAATGTATACTGGAATTTACAATAATATGTTTTGAAATAATTTGATTATAACAGCGTATTTTGGAATAATTATATGTTTATTGTATATCTGTTTTCACCTTATATAATACTCATATGCTTGACGTTCGTCTTATATGTTTAAGCTTCATGATTGTCTCCGTCTTATACAAAAACCAATCTTATGGATATCGTTATCGTATCATCATTCATTTTTATGTGATCGTATTTATTATATGTATATTAATTGTATTATTCATCGGTAAGGATCGACGAGACGTAATAAAATAGCTAATAGTTAGATACAAGTAACAATATATATATA
>NC_068989.1:17078099-17080430 GCF_001194135.2 Octopus bimaculoides
ATATATATAGTCCATGATGTTACTAGTGGATGTGGTAGTAATAGTGCTAGGAAGTTTCACTAGACACTTACCTGATCATCTGCTGCAGTAATCGTGATCAACAATATAACGAAACATAATATTCTCCAAGACTTCATGTTTCTTGCTTCTCTTCACTCCCTGAATATAAAAATAAAAACAGAAATATGTTTGAAAGCACACATATACACACGCACACATGCAAACCCACACATTCATACGCATGAACACACACATATACACACACCAATGTGCGTGCGTATGTGTGAGCACGCGTGGGTCTGATGACTGTACCAACACACATACATATACACACATATAGAGAAAGAGCCGGTTTCTAACCCAGATCCAAGGCTCCTTTATTGGAATTTCAACTTCAATAACAAGGTATTTTTGTATGTATGTATGTATGTCTCTTATATTTTTAAAATTATTATAAATCTTCCACTGAGGAGGGTGCCGGTTTCCAACAAAGATACAAGGCTCCATCTTTCGGTTGTAGTTAACAAAGACAAATTCACATTTGGAACTTGAGAAAAGTCTTGCATTTTTTCACTGCTCCACTCACAGATTGCACTTGTAATGTACGAATTAACCGGTCGGATTTCTCTTTCTGAAAATCCCAGTTTATCCAATTCTCCTTTAAGCATTTACTAACAAACCTAGTGCTCCAATTATTATTGGTATGAATATGAACTCATCGTCTGAATATAGAAGCTGGAGGTTTAGAAACAGTTGTCCATAGATATCCTCTTTTTCTTTGATTTTCGAAGAGATATTTATATGCAGGGCGGCTGACTTCTATGATGGTACATACCTTTGCATGTCTGTCCCTAATAACAATATCCGGCCTGTTAATTTTTACTTTTGACAGAAGTTTTGATGGGAATATTCCACCAGTATTCCATGAGTTGGTGTTTATGAATGTATTCCATAACAGGGATTTTCTAAGTTTATTTCAGGACAGTCTTTTTCTGCAGATGTCATTATAAATTTTTTTAGCAACAACATCGTGCCTCGTAGGAAGGGAGTACTGTGTCGACATTTTAGGACAGCTGCTAATCACATGCACGATGTCTTCCACGGGAACATGACATAGCCTACACATGCGGTTGCACCTTGGGATTACAAGAGCGTCACTGTCTCTTTTGTTCACCAAGTACTTTGTGGCAATCTCCCGTTCCGGGATTGCAAACGCATAGCCTTCAAAGTGTGATGTGATGTAGTGGCCTTGTGTCCAAGGGAAGTTGTGCCGCGTGTCATTTCTACTGTCTTCTTCAAGCTTCCGGGCAACATACCCATTCATAGTCATTTTTTGTATGTACGTATGTACATTAGTATGTACATTAGTATGTACGTATGTATGTATGTATGTATGTATGTATGTATGTATGCATGCATGCATGTATGTATGTATGTGTGCAGATGTGTATGTTTTGTATATATTCTCATGCATATAGTTGCACATCTAGACATGCTCATATATATTTAAATGATAAACTTCTGGAAATGTTTACAGATTTTCACAGTTCCAGTAAAAGATTGGATCTGTAGTCTTCGGTTTAGCTTTCTCCTTTCTGGTTTTGAGAAGCCTAATTTCTTATGTATGTACATGTATGTATGTATGTATGTATGTTTGTCTGTCTGTCTGCCTGTCTGTCTGTATGTATGTATGTATGTATGCATGTAAGAATGTGTGAATGCATGCATGCATATATGTGTGTATATATATATATATATATATATATATATATATATATATATATACACATACACACACACACACACACACACACACACATACACACACATATATATATATATGCATATATATACACACACACTCGCACACACCCAGGATGAAACAAAACCTAGAACAATACTCAGTAGAGTCAACGTCCAAGCAACAGCTGGGAGTGAGATCTCGCTAGTCTTTGCTTAGATATCTCTCTAGAAGGAAATTGCGAAATAACACCCGGTCCAATGCAAGATATAATATTAATAATCTCTACTGTCTCTCTCTTTCTATTTCTCTCTCTTTCTATCTCTCTCTCTTTCTATCTCTCTCTCTTTCTATCTCTCTCTCTCTTTCTATCTCTCTCTATACATATGTTATCTATATATATATGTATGTATGTGTGTGCGCGTATGTGTGTATGTGTGTATGCGCGTGCGTGTTTGCGAGTTTGTGTACACACATACATGTATGTATAGCCAAAGAGAGAAAGGAAGAGATAGAATGAAAGAGAGAGAGAGAGAGAGAGAGAGAGAGAGAGAGAGAGAGAGAGAGAGAGAGAGAGAGAGAGAGAGAGA
>NC_068989.1:17080543-17081191 GCF_001194135.2 Octopus bimaculoides
GGGGGGGGGTAGTGCAACAAAATCAAGAGCTTTAATGAGACGAAGTGCAAATTCTGAAGCTTTTCAAGGAGACAGGCCAATATTTCGAAAGACACACAGAGAAATAGACCTTAATATTATTTGTATATCTTATACAATTTTATATTCCTTTCTCTAAAGTTGTTTGTATTTATCGATATTTATTTTAGTTTTAAATGAATACACGGAGATGACGGTCCAAATGTGTTAATATATATTGTGAGTATCACATCACACTACACACCACCACACCATACACCACCATACCACACAACACCACATCACACCACTACGTACACACTAGCACTGACCGCTTCCCAGCCCCACACCATCATCCACACACCTATACATACCCACACGCACACGTCAAGGTTAGCAGCCCTCTTCCACACGCACATACATGCTCTCTTATACACATTCGCACGCGCACCTTAGTTTTGGGATCACCACTACTTTATTATCTCCCCTTCTTCCTAGCTCTCCTGTGTGACCCCTCTGTCCGGCATTCGCCATGATAGATCGCTAGCCACTACACATTCTTTATTTTCTCTCCTTGTTTCTTTCTGTGTTCCTTTCTGTGGAAGAGCGTAGGCTCGAAACGTTAAAGACTTTTTCACTTCCCGAGCGTTA
>NC_068989.1:17082190-17087754 GCF_001194135.2 Octopus bimaculoides
AGAGAGAGAGAGAGAGAGAGAGAGAGAGAGAGAGAGAGAGAGAGAGAGAGAGAATGAGGGAGATAGGGAGGGAGAGACAGTCCGAAGAAAGATAGAGAAAAATCGACTTCGGTACTTTAGTACAGAACTAGTACTTCATTGATTCCAATAGGTAAAAAAAATATAGTCATCATCGGCAGGATTAAAATTGAAAACGTAGACAGTCGGAGCGAACATCACAGGCTTTAACCACTCGGTGGCCGGTTCACCGTATTAATACCATTAATCCACAAAAGCTACTTCGCAAAACGTATGGTTACGGAGTTCTCTTCACGGTCAACAGATTCGGTCAGGGCTAGGGTTAGGGTTAGGGTCAGGGCTAGGGTTAGATTCCACCACTGCATTTGGACAGTTTCTTTCACGAGTCGTCTCGAGCTTTGTAAATGAAGTTTAGTTGATGAAACTGTGCGGAAGCCTATCCGTTGGACTTTACGCTGTCACCCAGTTTAATACTACCAAGTAGCTCTTGATATTTTTGAGTGCAGTTTGGTGTTTATTGTACGAAATAAATACATCTCAAAACTATCTTTAATTCTTATGTTAGCACCTTTAAAATTAAATTATTGTCATTATTGATAATGATTGTTTCAAATTTTGGCACGAGATCACTGATTTTAGCGGGAGGGGATAACTCAATAACATAGACTCAGTAGTTGACTGAGGCGTTATTTTTCGACCCCGAAAGGATGAAAGCAAAATAATGTTTGGCTTGATTTAAGCTCAGAACTTTAAAAACCGGAAGAAATACCATTAAGTTTATTTTCTAATGCGTTAATGATTCTGCTAGCTCGATGATGTTTGTGTAAACAACAGAGTATAATATATTTAAAACATGTGAAATAAGGGTGATAGACAAAGGGTTAAATCAAAAGAAATTGGTAGAAATGTGGTAATGCGGTTAAATTTGAAACAGGCTATTAGAATAGATGACGGGCAACAAAATATACAAGATAAAGCAATAATAATTATAAGCGGATTATGAGGATACCAATCGAAGTGATATATATGTGTGAAATATAGAGTTTGAATCAAAATAGACTTCAGAATTAACGTGAAAGATTACGTGAAGCGTAACGCGTTAATAAAAGCGCGCTTGACTAACTAGAAAAAGCTGCCAAATTTCCCTCAACACCTTATGTATCAAACACGAGAAGGACACATTGGATAACATACCCCAACGCAGTTGTAAAACGACGACATGGTCACAGATGCAAAGCCTGCGATCATAGTTCTGTTCGAACAGGATCGACCATAACGAATAGGATTGAACGATAATGACATGAGTTAAAAAATAAACATAGTTGTAGGACATGATTTTAAAGCAAAGGTGTAACTAAAAGAAGATGGTAATGTACTGAGGGTACAGTTGATGTTGATATGATTTATCAAAAGTGTGAAAAATGTAAAGGTTGAAGTAAAGGTCGAAAACGCAACAGGTTAACGTCTCGTAGTGAGATTTTAAATAGGGATAGAAATTTGGAACAGCAGCTTTGGCAGCTAAAATATATATATATATAAAAAGATCTATGAAGATGGGACAATAATTGAAGGGTAAGGACTAGGCGTGGAAATGGAGGAAAAGCAGAACACATGAATATATAAACAAACAGGGTTTGGGCGTAAAAGTTTGTAAGTCGAACAATGGTTTCTGATATTGGCCTAAACGTAAACATTTGAGAGGGTGAGAGAGAGATGTCACTCCTGTTTATTTGATCGCCTCAATACAGAGCTGGTATTTATTTAATCGATTCCTGTTCATAGTTGGTACTTATTTAGTCAATACCCAACGATATACAACTGGTATTTTTTTTGTTTTATCATTACCAGAAATATGAACCCAGAACGTAAAAGACCGAAACTAAATACGTAAGGATATTTTGTTGGACGTGGTCATATTTTAATTCTTTTTTTCCTTCAATAACAAAGGTACAAAATCATAAATTTGTACTTTAAAGTACCAGTTAAATACCGGGGTCAATCCTATTGATCCCAGAACTTTACTGGTACTTTATAATATAGATCACAATAAAATGAAAGGCAAAGTTGATCTCGACGAGAGCCCGAAGAATAATAACAATAATAACAAGAATACTTACTGTGACAGAATATAGGAGAACAATTCCTATGTTGAGGAACAAATGCAATATTAAGGTGGTGCTGATGATGCTGATGATAATACTACTATTATATTAACAGTAGTAGTAGTAGTAGTAGTGGTGGTGGTGGTGGTGGTGGTGGTGCTGGTGACAATCTCAGTACTCGCTAGTGTTATGTTAGGGTTTGGATGCAAAAATGAAACAGTGTGGGAAATACCAGTGATGGAGAGATAGTTGAGTATGTGTGTGTGAAGCCTCTTGCTCTATGTGCATGAGGCTTCATTATGTAAAAGAGAGCGAGAGAGAGAGAGGAAGAGAGAGAGAGAGAGAGAGAGAAAGCGAGAGAGAGAGAGGGGAGGGAGAGCGAGAGCGAGAGTTCTCTCTCATCCTGTGTGCGCGCGTGTGTTTGAGATGCGTCGTCGTGTGAGTATTGTAAGGGATTCAGTTTGTATATGTGTTTGTACGTATCTGGCTCTGCTACGCCATTTAATCTATCTTTTCATTTCTTCCCATCATTCATTCTCTCTAACTCATCCTCTGGCTATCCCCTTCCTTTATATCTTTCTCCCTATCTCTGTCCCTGTCTCTCTGAACTCACACTGTACCTCTGTTTGTCTTTTTCCTCTCTAATTCCTTATACCTCTCTCTATATAAACTTTTTGTCTCTTCCTCTTTTTTTTTCTCTCACTCACTCACTCTTTCACTCTCCCACTCTATCACTCCTCCTCTCACTGTCACTCCATAGCGTTCTCTCGCAATGCGTGTATATTTCTCTCTGTCTCTCTTCACATTTAGCTCTTACTCCCATTCTCCCAATCTCTTTTACTCTAACGTACTCTCTCCATTTTCCTCTCCCAGTTCCCCCCCCCACCTTTTCCCATTTACCTGCCTTCCTTCTCCCCCTCTCTCTTTAAATCGCGTTCCATCTTTTTCTCTCTTTCCCTCTTACTCTTTTACTCTATCCTTCATTCAAGAAATTATTTAACATCCTTCTTTTCCTCCTACTCTTTTACTTTCCCATTCACTCCCACTCCTGCTTCCTTGTTCTACTTTCACTATCACAACCACTTACATCTTTACTCAGTATGGTAACTATTGTGAGTGTGTGTGCATGCGAGGAAATGTGTGAACGTGCGTGCATATGTGTGTATGTGTGTATGTGCGCGTGCGTGAGTGTGTGTACGTTAATGTGAGTGTGAGTGTGAGTGCACGTCTGTGTGTGTGTGTGTGTGTGTGTGTGTGTGTGTGCGTGTGTGTGTGTGTGTGTTATGTACCTTATGTTCACGTGGTTCTAAATTGTCCTGCATTAGGATTTTAATATTGGTAAAGATGATATTTGTTTAGGGGTTCTTAGTTTATGTAGGTTTTGTCGCATATCTATATATATAATATGTATGTATATATGTATGTGTGTATGTGTATGTGTGTGTGTGTGTATGTGTGTGTGTGTCTGTGTGTGTGTGTTTAACACGCTTACAATAATTTTCAGAGTTGAAGCAGACGACAACGCGAGAGAGTACCAGTACAAGAAGTTAAAATCAGTACCAATGAGAGACATCTTTCGTAAAATCTTTTGAACTCAACATTTTTTCAATGTTTATATCATTTTCTTCAAGTTTTCTCAGTAAGGACTTAGCATATCGACAGTTTTCCATTCTTCTATATATATATATATATATATATAAACTACGGTTTAAACAATAAATTACCTGCCTCTGGATGCCCTCTAACCAAGACGGCACCCGCCTCCGGATTTAAACATCCCCTGGTTGCTTGGATGCTTCAGACTACCCCTGAAGGATTGAGGCAAGCCTATCATTTATATATATATATATATATATATATATATATATTGTCCTTCTCCATAACCAGAATCGCTTTGTCCAAGTAAAACGACAAATACATTTCCCAAAAGTCATTCTCTAAAAGTTGTCCTGTCAATTCTGAAGCGCATGTTTTGGAATTATATAAAGGATTTCAGAATGGCAAACATGTAAAGTATTGTTCATATTGTTAGTTACATCGACAAAAAACCTGGCATTACAATGTTTTAATCGTTTCCCGCTTTCCTCTCCGTCAGACACAAAATTGCTTTAGTTGTACTACCTGAATTCTATGTATCAACCAAAGTTTCAGCTGTCTCACTTGGAATATAGGTGTACATCCAAAAATTTCGCCTTGTATCTCCGTCTCAGGAATTTTGCATCGAATTATGTAAGGTATCTCTTAAACAGATTTTCAGTGTGAAATCGTTACAATGTTTACCCCTTTAGCTAACTCAGATCTAACCAGTGGTTCAGTTACATTAAAAATTACGGTTTCCTATTTTGATAGCCCTATGCGTAAATTTGATGAAAATAATTTTGAGACCAAACTTGACGAATGGTGAACTGTCTTGAAGTTATAGACGTTAGAAACCGTATAATAATTATTTCTACTCAATGCATAAGGCCTTTAAACATTTTTAGGAAAGGGGTCTAGTCGATTACATCGACCCCCAGCGCATAACTGGTGCTTATTTCACCGACCCCGAAAGGATGAAAGGTAAAGTCTACCTCAGCGGAATTTGAACTCAGAACGTAACGGCAGACGAAATTTCGCCCGGCGTGTTAACGATTCTACCAGCTCGCCGCCTTCAAGAAACTGAATAATAATAATAAAAAAAAGAGGTGGCTTCTTTAACCGTACAGCGACAAGAAGCTTCAGTTCAATGACATGTTTTTAATAAAGTATTGTATTACGATGAACTATCAACAAAACACTAGCCTTATGCCTTTGCAATTGTAAAATAATCTTTAATATCCGATCAACTTCGTGCGCCACATAGAACTCAGCAAAATAGTGACTGCATTATACTGTTCCTATAAGCTTTATTTTAGACGATGGTAATCATTCTAAAGTTCTTTCGTAAATGTATGCGGTCTGCTAGGAATAGTAAAAATAAATATATAAAATCGTAAAACGAATCAATACCAAAGAAATAGCCCAAAACGGACATCATTTACCACACACCGACGGATCCCAAACAATATGTATCATTTAATTCATGTCATCCAAAACCCATCAGGATAAAAGTCTCTCATAACTTAGCGAAAAGAATTTGTTCAATAGTACCCTAGTATGCGGTGCAACCATTCATGACATAAGATTCTCAGAACTGAAGGATACGGAATTATTACCATCCTTAATCTATAATGGAATAAAACAAACCAAGAAATGCAGTATCCAGTACCTAAGACAACCAAAACAAAGATATAAGTTGGAATGAAAGGTCTTATATCCATCTACAACCCCGTCTCCAAAACACACACACAAATATACACACATACATGCATACACACGCACACACCCACACCCACACTCATACAAGCGCGCGCACACACACACACACACACACACACACACACACACACACACACACACACACAC
>NC_068989.1:17088561-17092313 GCF_001194135.2 Octopus bimaculoides
AAATATATATACATACACACGCACCTATATGCGCTGAGGTACATGCATACAGTATAAAATACTGATGCTGGCATAAGTTCCAACGAATTGTTTCTAGGCTGGAAACTGAATGTTTTTCTATTGGTGCAAAATGTTTTACAACCAAAAAAAATAAAGAAAAAAGAGAAGAAAAACAATACATATATATCAAAAAAAAAAAAAAAAAAAATTAAAAAGAAATAGAGTTGAACACATTGAGATCAGTGTAGCAAAGGAATTTTGATGGAACAGTAATCAAATTAAAACACAAGCGACCTGATACTGTTGTTTCGAACCTTAAATAAATGCAAGAAATGTGGAAGTTAGCTGCCAACTTGACATCAGTGTGGTACAGAAAATATAGAAGAAAGAAGACATCTATGGACTAATAAAGAAGAGATTGCAAAGCCAATACATAGATTTTCATTATTATTATAGCGACATAAGGTGATGAACTGGTAGAATCGTTAGCACGCCGGGAGAAATGCTTAGCGGTATTTTGACCGCTTTTACCTTCTGAGTTCAAATTCCGCCGAGGTCGACTTTGCCATTCATCCTTTCGATATCAATAAAGTAAGTTTCAGTTGAGCACTGGGAACGGTGTAATCGACTTATGCAAAGAATAACGAAGCAAACAAGCCTCGATTTATTTCTTAATGTTTGGAGTTAAGCAAAAACAGCCTCCTCATTGTGGTTCCTAATTAGGGACACTGTAGTAAACTATACCACACTGTGGTATGTACATACAGCCAGCTCGGCAAGGAGGCTGCATGCTTATCTCTCCCTTAAATCAAACAAAACATCTTAACAGTGGTACATTTGATGTGTTTCTAGAAACAGCATGGTTGAATAAAAGACTTTTAGGGCAGGAATAAATTTGATCTGGATTGACTTGCAACAAAACATAAACATTGACTAATTTAAAGATGCGTGAATTGAATTGTTGTTAGCTTGACAGTCTAGTGTCTTGGCTATGGGCAAAATATAGACATCCAGGAGTTCGATCATCGAGATGATCTGCCCATTAGACTAGGGTACCAAGTGGCTGAGTACTTTACAGATGCGTATACCTTTATAGTAATTCTGAGGTACTCCATTCTATAAAGTTTCTGTCTACCCAAATTTATTCATAAGGTTTTAGTTGACACGAAACTATTGAAAATACCTCGCAGAGTGATTGAGCTCAGGGGCGGCCATGACTGCTTCCTGCATCTACTTGCAGTTGGTCATGGGCACACTACAGTGAACTATATTCACACTGTGGTGGTTACTTACAGTTAAGTGGACAGGTGTATTTCGGTTATAAGCATAATACCAAGGGGCTCAGTCGTCACGTGCAAGCCAAATTTCAGTGACCTTACATGCATATTATATTAAACGCTAAGAATAAAAATTTGTGTTATACCAAATATATGTCATATAAAATACATACGTTACTAAAGTGACAAAGAGCACTAATGAGCACCAGTATTGCTAGAAATAAGTGTCAAAACAACTCAACAGCTACAGCAAACACTATCTTAATGACTGACATGGGAGGTAATCTCTGTACGGTAGCAGATATAGCCAGAACATCGATGAGTGCCACCGATGAGTGCCACCGATGAGTGCCACCGATGAGTGCCACCGATGAGTGCCACCGATGAGTGCCACCGATGAGTATTACGATGCGAGCATCAAAGTGCGAAATCATCGATGATCTGGCTATATCTGCTACTGTAAGGAACTTACTTCCCTTGTCAGTCATGAAGATAGTGCCTGCTGTGGCTATTGAGTATTTTGACTCTTATTTTTAGCAATACTGGTGTTAATTAATGCCCGTTGTCACTTTAGTGACATGTATATTTTTAAAGAATAAAAAGTTTAGAATGGTACAACAATGCACTATAGAACAAAAAAAAAAATGGACTATATACCTGTTGTAATTTGGTTATCTATAGTCCGATGATATTTCGGAACTCCAGCTAAGAAGATCTGAAGAAGAAATTGTAATTCCGAAATATCACCGGACTATAGATAACCAAATTACAAGAGGCATATAGTCCATTTTTTGTTCTATAGTGCATTGTTGTACCATTCTAAACTTTTTATTCTTTACAAACAATACACAATGCTTCAAGCGAACTACAATACTCTCCTATGAATATTTTTGCTTTTAGGTTGTAAAATTGCGAATAGCCACCCATATTATTTATAATGTTATAAAAAATATATCTACCTAGTATTAAATATAGTAATAAAATGTCCATTTTATCGATTTCCATTTTCCATTTATATTTCGAAGACACCAAGCATTTAACGAGACGCATCCAGGCCCATGAATGACACCCTGGGCGACTTTCCGAGTTGATGTTACCTTCACCCAGCCCTGCACAATACAGTGAACTGTCCGGCAGTTCTCTGTATAATGTTAAGTGGACTGAACCATTAACAGTCTGACTTTTAAGTATCTCATTCATAGACATTGCAGCCGGATATAAATCTCTAATCTGTCGACATCGTTGCTGGCTCGGCCAGCATTTTGCAAAGTGAAAATATTCTAATGACGATGATAAAAATTAACAGGAGAGATACAGAGAAATACAAGGGAAATATGAGAGAAATATATAGACAAATAAGACTGAGTGGACAATAGTAATAGAGATAGGCAACAATTTTGAAAGATAGATAGATAAATAGTGAGAGAGAGAGAGAGAGAGAGACAGAGTGCGAGTGAGAGTGAGAGAGAAAAAGATAGAGCGAGAAAAACAGAGAGGAAGGTAACAAGAGATAGAGTGGTGGACGAGAGGGGAACTGAGTGAAATAAAGCGTGTGTATAAGTGTGACACTGTGTGTTTCTGTGCGTATATTTGTGTATATGTCTGTGTGAGTGCATGTAGAAGTGTATGTGTATATGTGTCTGCCCGTTAGTGCGCATGCGCGTGTGAATATATATCTATGAAAAGGAAAGTCTGGAATGTTCTATGGAGCAATGCTCAATTTAAATAACACTAAAATGGCTAATGACAGGAAATATTAAAGGATGAGTGAAAAGTTCAGGATTTTTATAAAAGGGTAAATTTAGTGTGGGCATATGTATGTATATGTGCGTGTGTGTATGTATGTATATATGTATGTATGTATGTGTGAGCGTGCGTGTGCAAATAAAATTTACATACATACATTCATACATGCATATATATATATATATATATATATATATATATATACATACACACATGCACACACATAAATCTGCGCACATACATACATACATTACACACACACACACACACACACACACACACACGTATATCCCGGTGTTTTATATGTTCTGCAAGTGACTTGATTTGAGACCGTTGATTGCGACTGAAACAATTACATCGTAGAAGAGGCTTTCCAGCCATTTATTAACACAAAAACTTACATATTCACTCTTCGTTAATTCTTAATAACACTGATTATTATAAAACGTCAATAAACTACGTTGTGCTTTTATAACTAGACAGTATAACTCTTCTTCTGTGTGTGTTTCAACACTGGGAAAAATCAGGGTACACGTTATCGGCGATACTTTTCAACAGTGTGACTGTCTCTGTATTGGGCTTCCGAGAGAAATTTTGCAAGAAAGTATAATCCGCCTTTGGACAACGGTATCAGGGGTCCGAAAGTGTTGTCTATGAATTTTATTTCCTTGAGCGAAGAGCCGATACTACCATTTCCATAGCCACAGCCACTAATACTATCATATATAT
>NC_068989.1:17093201-17094429 GCF_001194135.2 Octopus bimaculoides
CACACATATATATATATATATACATATATACGACGGGCTTCTTTCAGTTTCCGTCTACCAAATCCACTCACAAGGCTTTGGTCGGCCCGAGGCTATAGTAGAAGACACTTGCCCAAGGTGCCACGCAGTGGGACTGAACCCGGAACCATGTGGTTGGTAAGCAAGCTACTTACCACACAGCCACTCCTGCGTCAAAACACAAAAAAAACAAATATTGCATAAGATCGTCGAAAATTGCAACGGGTGACAACTCGTATCTAAACTGAAGTGGTGATATTACAACTCTTTTTTTTTTTCCAAACAGTTCTACTAATCTCTCCCCTCTTTCTCTCTCCAATAGCACGCCCTTCTTACCTTCAGAGTTTGCCAAGCGGCACGCTGTGTTCTTGAACATGACACTTTATTTCACGTTGTACCGGTCCACTCAGCCGGAAAAAAATGAGTTGTACTTATAACTCAAAGGTCCAGTCTTGTCACATTCGGTGTGTCACACTGAATCTCTATGAGAACTACGTTAAGGGTATGCGTGTTAGTGGAATGCTCAGCCACGTGCATGTTAATTTCAGGAGCAGGCTGTTCTGTTGATCCGATCAACTGGAACCTTCATCGTAACCGACGGCGTGCCAGCTTCTTCAGACAAGTTATTTCAAATATAGGGTTAGTAAAGATGAAGGTGGGTTTTTACTCGGCTAATCCTATCGCCTGCTGTTCAGGTTAAAAATAAACTTGGCTTCTCATTATTTATTTATAAAATACATTACTGTGGTAGAATACCTGTTATTGCATAGCCCTTGAGCAGTATTGATCGAACAGAAGCAGATCAATGGTCAAAGGAATTATAGCCGTTTTCATTCTTTCTTTTTGTTGTTTGCAGAGAAATCCTTTATCTGTTGGATGAAGGGTCTCTGGTTTCCATGCACACAAAAAAAACCCCGGAAAGATAAGATTTAATGGAGATTTGATCGTTATTTCTAGCAAGGTGAATGACCACGTAAAAGCTTTCACGTTTGTTCATGGTAGGATATTTATAGGGCAAAGTATAGTGGTAGTAGTAGTAGTAGTAGTAGTAATAGTAGTAGTAGTAGTAGTAGTAGTAGTAGTAGTAGTAGTAGTAGTAGTAGTGGCGGTGGTGGCGGCGCCGGTGGTGGCGATAGTCGTAGTTAGTGGTGGTGGCGGAGGCGAGGGCGGCGGTGGTGATAGTAGTAGTAGTAGTTGTTGGCACTCCGTC
>NC_068989.1:17094842-17098800 GCF_001194135.2 Octopus bimaculoides
TATAAGCAAGAGAGAAAAAAAATTCAGCAAAGGTTATGAGTTGGTTTCTTCGAAAGGAAAATAGCGCTCAGGAGCGACCGACCTCAAATCACGTTTCAAATCGTCTGCTGTAATTTCTGGAACAACGACAAACTTGTCTTTGTGAAGTGTCAACATTGAAATTGGAAGAGGTCGAGGATGTGAATAAGGACAGATGAAATGAATAAAAATGAATACAAAGAGACATTAGTAGAAGCAGGAAATTTTGTGAAAAACCTTTAATGAGTAATCGTTATATTGACAGGAAGTAAAGATATGTTAAACGAAGCTTTGTAGGTCTGTTATTTCAGAGAGAGAGAGAGAGAGAGAGAGAGAGAGAGAGAGAGAGAGAGGGGGGTGAATAAGAGTGAAGAGGGGGAGAAAGAGAGTGAGAGAGAGAGAAAGTGGGAGAAGAGACTTAGGAGAGTGGGAAGGAGTGAACGACAAAAAGAGAGCTGAAGGGCGTATGCTGGCACCATTGAAAATAGGTCGTTTCAAATGAGTAACATTTAAAAGTATATATGGAAGAGGCTTGAATAGACACACGCACACACACATACACACACACGCAAATATATATGTATGTATGTGTGTGTGTGTGTGTGTGTGTGCTTGTGCATATATATATATATATATATATATATTTATATACAAATACATATATATATATATTTAAGCATATATGTTTTACCTTTTACTTGTTTCAGTCATTGGACTACGGTCATACTGGGGTACCACCTTGAAGGATTTAGTCGTGCAAATCAACCCCTGCACTTATTTTTTGAATGAGTGATACTTACTCTATCGGACTCTTCTGGCGAACCGCTAAGTTATCGACACATAAACAAACCGATATCGTTGGTGAAGTGGTTGTGGGAGACAAACACATAAATAGGGCGGCCCAAAAGTCACTGTGGCGTTGTAATCTTTGATAATTCTTTTATTTTTTTACCTTTTCTTTTTTCTTTTCAGAGATTTTATGGACTAGGTCCCGGAAATTAATTACGGAAAAATATGGCACTGCACAACGCATCCAAGTGGTGAAATCGTTCTATCAAAATTAAGGGTCAATTATTCAATCAAAATTAAGGGTTAATTATTCAAATCCAGAGAGCACCAAAGTGAACAGCATCCATACAGTGTACAGTATGGTGTGCAATTACGGTGGATAACATAATCGGGCCTTATTTCTTTGAGGTCAATGATGGGAATGTGACTGGTGAGCAGTACAGGTCCATGATCGAGAACTTTTTGCGCCCCGCCATTCAAAATAGGCCCGACATGTGGTTCCAGGTAACTGTTCATACTACAAGAGAGACAATACAGTTGCTGAGGCAATATTTTGGAGAAAGAATCATCTACTGCGATGTCACCTGGTCATCGTGTTCCCTAGACTTGACTAGCCCTGACATGTGGGGGTACCTCAAGGGGACGGTTTATGTCAACAAACAGAAACCCTGGATTAATTGAAGCTACAACAGTTTTTCTAGTTTCACAAAAATGGATTTTCGTCACTTTTATAATTGGTTATTTAAATAAAGAAATGAACTAAACATGGTGAATGATAGTTGAATATTAAATATTGATTTTGTAGGCGGGTATTTATAATTAATTTGGAATCGTGTATGGAAAACGTGTATGTAAACAGAATTAAGAGAAGATAAATTTGTATGTAAACTGAGCAGAAAAACAAGCTCAGGACTGTGGGTTTTATTAAAAAGCCGTGCGTGTTAAAGCACATCCTAAACTAAATGAAAATTTAATTTAGAGTTACAGCAATTGTAAATTGTGCATGCACGTTAAATATTGATATTTGTCGTCGGGCGTGGACGCACTTATACATACGTGTGGATACATAATGCTTAAACATATCTTCACAGACATTTATATTTGTGTGTATGTGTGCGTGCGTATGCCTGTACAGGGAACGCGCGCGCGCTCTCATATATATTCACACAAAATTTTTTAAAAAGGTACTGAAACAGTAAAAGAATTCAGGAACAGAACGAAGAACGACAGGACAAGTATCTTGAAAGAGAAAGAATCGTATGGTCAATTCATACAACAAACCGAACAAGCTGGGAGTAGAGAACGCTGGCTGTGACTGATAAATTGGAATCTGAAACGAGAAATTGAATCGCTAATTATAGCCTCTCAGGAACAAACCATTAAAATGAAGTTGATGAAGACAAAAATTGATAAAACTCAGTGAGAGAGAGAGGAAACGCAGAATGTGTGGAAAAGGAGACGAATGTATGAACCACGACTTAAAAGAATGCAGTTAGTACAGAAATTGGCACATCGTGAATACAAAAGGCAACAATACAATGTGGCAAGAATGATCCATTGAGAGCCTTGTGGCAATTATGCCATAGAAAGATCAAAGACGTGATATGACCAAATCCTAAAAGGAGTTACTGACAGTGTGGATTTTAAAATTCTGTGAAATGCAATTATTCAGTTTGACCATCATATTAAACATTGAAAACCTGACATTATTGTAGTGAACGGAAATGTGCCTGATAATTGACAAAGCATGTCCTGGTGACAACAGGTTTGAAGTCAAAGAAGAAGAAAAAGTGAACAACTACGATGAACGCAGGTTATGAGCCATGAAGAGAGTGGACGTGTACCTATAGTAACTGATGCAAATGGAAGTACCAGTACCCAACTACCAACGTGGATCAAAATGACTGGAATAAATGTAAAGATAGAACACCTACAAACATCATCATTGTTTGGAACTGCAAGAGTATTCTGCTGGGTTCTTGATGCATGATCAGCAAACGATTTCCATCATACCCAGCAAAATAAGCTGAGATCCATCATACCCAGCAAAATAAGCTGAGATTTTTTAGGATATAATTATAATAGTTGTTCTGGGAAGAATCGTTAAAGCGTCGGGCAAAGTGCCCAGCGAAATCTCTACAGATACTTCACGTTCTGAATTCAAATCTCCTGAATTCAAATGTCTTTCCTCCCAATCAAGTACTGGGTGCCGATGATATCAATCTTGTCCCCTCAAAACTGCCGTCCAGAATCACTTGAGCGTCGAAAAAAATTCCTTCCGGCATTTGTTCCGGCTATTTACTGGCTGGGTTCAAGCTCCATCTAGGTTAGCTTTCATCCTTTCAAGGCTGATAAAGTTAAGTTCCAGTCAAATAGTAGGATCGATCGATGGTATTAACAGATGCCTTCCTCTCAAAACTGCCGGCCTTGTGCCGAAATCGAAACCATTATGATTGCTGCTGTTGCTTTCGTTAGTTGGAACCTTAGAACAGCGTTAACTTATTAGGGAGATACTATTCTCAGTTGCAACTATTTTATTCCTTAACTGGAATATATGAAAGCAATCCTAACGCAGGAGGTCACAAGAGAAAATCTGACGTCACTATTGTTACTATGTCAAAAACATAAACCATCTTATCCATAAGTTTACTGTTGATGATTTTTATGTTTCAAATACTACGACAAATTTCTAACCTTGAACAAAGTCAACTGATTTTCTTTTTAAGCAACTTTATTGCACGTAAGAACTTATATTTGGTATGTATTAAAAAAATTAACGCCATTTGGATAACATATACACTCATATCATATAATTCATTATATTATGAATGCATGTATGTATGTATGTTATCAATCAGTTTCATTTCTGTATTTCTTGTCCATAGAGAAAGAGCCGGATTCTAACATAAATTCAAGGCTCCTTCATTGGAACTTTTATCAACATCATCTAGGTATTTGTGCATATGTGTGTGTGTGTGTACAGTATTTGGTGTTAGTGTATGCGCAGATTTGTATGTTTGTTTTATGGATGCGTTTTTATGTATATATTTTCATGTCTAGATGCATGCATATGTATTTATGTGCTAAATTTTTGGAAAGTTTTACATATCTTTACAGCTCCATTGATGGCTTGAATCTGTAGTCTTCTAAT
>NC_068989.1:17099218-17100977 GCF_001194135.2 Octopus bimaculoides
CACACACACACACACAGCTGTGCGCGTATGTGGATACTAGGCAGTGGGTGAGAAAAAGGTAGCACAAGCGTTGAATAGATTAGCACCGAAATAATGCTCGTATTGATGAGATTCTCAAATTCCAACATCTTAATCGGGATAAAGTAGTCCAACAGAACAAGTGGTTGCTATAACCAGTGCATGGCTCAAGCAAATCTTAAAGACATGCACAAATAATTGTAGGTAGTAGTAATACATTTGTATGAGGGATTACATGTACTTATTCATATAATTATCTTCATCTTGCTAGGTGAATATGCATTTGTGACATCCATATAAATGAATTCAGCTCCTCTATAACTGGTTGTCCGTCTTTTGTTTCTTATGTATGTATGTATGTATGTATGTATGTATGTATGTATGTATGTATGTATCTATGTAGGCGTGCGTATATGCATGTATGTATATATGTATATATGTATGTATGTATGTATGTATGTATGTATGTATGTATCTATATATCTCTATATTATTTTATACGTACATATTCATATGTACGTATATATGCGCATATATGCGCATATATATGTATACACACATACATGACTGAAGCAAGTAAAATATTATATATATATATATATATATATATATATATATATAATAATAATAATAATAATAATAATAATAATAATAATAATAATAATAATAAGGAAAGAGAGAGAAAGAGAGAGAAAGAGAGGGATAGAGAGGGATGGAGAGGGAGAGAGAGAAGGGAATGAGAGAGAGAGAGAGAGAGAGGGGGAGAGAGAAAGAGAGAAACATGTGTATGTACCACAATGGCGTGAAATTGTATAAACGTGCCTCATAATCCATATTCTGTGAATATGGAATGCACTGTTACCGGTTCACGTACTAAACAATGATATTATTTACGATAGAAATAGAACACCAGGAACAAGCCAAGACCAGGTTAATTCGTAGAAACATGAGCAGGCTGGAATGTTCAACTAGGTGATGGTGTAGTGAATATCCTTTATCTTTTCTTCATTTCAATTCTTGAGTTGCAGGCATGCTGGGATACTGCCTTGAAAGATTTCTAGTGGAACAAATCGACCGCAGTAGTTATTTTCAGAATCCGGTAGTTAGTTTCTTTTGCTTCCTCTGACGGGAAAATAAATAAACCAACACCAGCTGGTGGGGGACAGACACAAAAACGCGCGGACACATATACATACATACGTACATACATACATACATACATACATACATACATACATACATACATACACACATCTATATCTTTTATCTTTTATTTGCAAACCAAATCCGAAAACGCAGGAGTGGCTGTCTGGTAAGTAGCTTGCTTACCGACCGCATGGTTCCGGGTTCATTCCCACTGCGTGGCACCTTGGGCAAGTGTCTTCTACTATAGCCTCGGGCCGACCAATGCCTTGTGAGTGGATTTGGTAGTCGGAAATTGAAGGAAGTCCGTCGTATATATGTATTTATATATATGTATGTGTGTCTATATGTTTGTGTGTCTGTGTTTGTCTCCCGCCATCGCTTGACAACCGATGGTGGTGTGTTTACGTCCCCGTAACTTAGCGGTTTGGCAAAAGAGACCGATCGAATAAGTACTAGGCTTACAAAGAATAAGTCCTGGGGTCGATTTGCTCGACTAAAGGCGGTGCTCCAGCATGGCCACAGTCAAATGATTGAAACAAGTAAAAGAGAGTAAAGAGTATACACACACACACACACACACACACACACACACACA
>NC_068989.1:17101527-17101841 GCF_001194135.2 Octopus bimaculoides
TGTGACAAGTCCTTAACACTACAAAGCTTATACAAAGCTTTACATTTTAAACATATCCTCATTATTATTATCAAAGAATGTATATATATATTTCAATACTTAAACTGTTTATTAAACATTTTCTATTATTATCAAAGAAAATATATATATGTATTTTTATATATGTATTTTAATACTTAAACTGTTTTAAACATTCTCTTGTTATTATCAGAGAATGTATATATGTATTTTAATACTTTTGTGACAACCTGTACTTAACACCACAAAGCTTATATAAAGCTTTATATTTTACTTTTGACAATCTTTTTCTAAAA
>NC_068989.1:17101896-17108897 GCF_001194135.2 Octopus bimaculoides
ATATATATATATATATATATATATATATATATATATATACTACGATCGATCTAATTCACTCACAAGGTTTTGGTCGGCTCGGGGCTATTGTAGAAAACACGTGCCAAGGTGTCACAGAGTGGGACTGAACTCGGAACCACACTGAGACGTCATATATACATATATATATAGACAATAGGCAAGAGTTAGAGATGCTCAGTATAGAAAACAGATAGTCGTACTCAAACGAATTTGAACTTGGACTCCGAATTCCTTATCCAGGTCTATGTCCTTGGCATCAAGAGTGGCTATAAGAGAAATCCAAGGCGAGCTGATATGGAGGAAGTGATGCAGATAAACACAATTAGGCTTGATACATGCGCGCGCACACACACGCATATGCACACACATATCTACATGTATTCAGAATTATAAACACACACACACGATTATATTTTTATAGACCATAAAAGATACAAAACACTCAACAGCTGTTTCAGGAAGCTCAGATTTACGTAATGATCGCAATGTTAATAATTTGCAGATGGAATGTGCAGAAGGTCTTGGGTATGCAACTATTAAACAATGACATAGAAATATTACAATAAATCCGGTTTCCTTCAAGAGAAATTTGGCAAAAATAGGCTGTGACATTACACGCGCGCGCACATATACACATTACACACACAGAGACACAGACACACACGCATATGTACTCACACATACGCGTATACACACGAACATACATCAAACACACACATATACTAATTAAGGTGATTTACTTCATACTACGGGCACAAGCATGGATATTCAATTCTGAATCATCATGATTAACATCATCATCATCATCATCATCATCATCATCCCTCCCCCATCATCACCACTGCGAAGTGACAGGATAGCTACTGCGCCGGGGAAAATGCTTAGAGGCATTTCTTCCGACTTTACGTCCACTTCGTCTTCTATTCTTTCGAGAACGATGGTACAAGTACTAGTTGGACATTAGGGTGTAAGTAAGTGACTTGTCACCTTCCCCGAAATTACTAGCCTTTTGTCAAAATTTGAAATCAACACTTGGTTACTACAGCCTGTGATGTTGGCTTTGCCGTTCAAATTTTTGGTACCGACAAAATAAAATGCAAGCCAAATATTCTTTTCTACTGTAGGCACGAGGCCCGAAATTTTGTGGGAGAGGACTAGGCGATTAGATCGACCCCAGTACAAAACTGGTACTTAATTTATCGACCCCGAAAGGATAAAATGCAAAGTCAACCTCAGCGGAATTTGAACTCAGAACGTATATAGCCAGAACAAATACCGCAGGTTTTTTTTTTCGGACGCTCTAACGATTCTACTAATACATCAGTTAATAATAACTTCTGACTTGGGTACCAGACTGCTAGCTGCATCGGGAAAGTTGCTGTCGAGTGACTTAAACTACTACAGTATTTGTACCAATTCATAGACACCGTAAGAGTGTCGACAGAAGAATATCTTCAACTGGATTTCGAATCATAACGTATAAGTTATTTGGAACGACTCTCTAACATTTCTGTCTCTCTACCACCCTTCTGCTATTTAACCACCTAGAGTCACTACGAACAACAATATAAAAAAAAGAAGAAGAAGAAGAACAACAACCAATAAATTAACATTTTTTTTAAAAACAGGAAATAACAGGTCAATTATTCATAACGTATGGCAAGACACTTTCATTGAAAATCAGTTTTGAAGCTGACATATTTTCTACTGGATTTTGTATTACGTCATATTTGAGTTAAGTCATACATGAAAGTATTGGACGTCATCTTCTCTTGTCCATCATAATCGCGTTTCCCTTTTCTTTCATTCTCTTTGGGAACTTTACTATTTCTGACCAATACAATGTTTCTAAATTAGTCTATGGATGGATAAGGCAAGGATTTCACAAAATTTATCACCAATGTTTTTATATTTATGAATCAACATATTCTTTTTCATTTTTTTAATGTATTCAATGTTGTTGTGAAAATTACAAATGACCGCATAAGGAAATGTTTTCTCACGTAAAAATACATGTTCAAGTATTTTGGTTCTACTCCGAATATACAAATTCCGTTCTTTTATTTTTCAACTTTTACGATTCCCAGCAAAATGATGATAATATCTTGATATAGTGTCAGTAACTCACTCCTTCTTCCTCAGCCAATATTTTTATCATCACTACTAGACCCTCCATTCTCTACTGCATTATTGACATCATTAACCTCTTTAGTGTTCTGCTTAACTTCCTCCGCGCTGACGTTAGTTTCGCCGTCTCCATTATTTCTCTCTGTAATTATCGGTGGGACAAGGTTAACGTCCTCATCCTTTGTAGTACTGTTCGTATTCTCTGCTGGTTTATCATTATCACTCTTGTGCTCAGTATTACTCTCTGCCCCTCGTTTGTCAACATACGCACCATCACTATCTACATTATGACTGTCTGTAACTTTCATTACACCATTGTTCACATTTTCATCTCCAGGAGTAGTTTTTGTAACCTCTGAAGCAAAAAGGCTAGTGTCACCATCAACAGGATTACTCTCTGTAACTTCTGATGTAGCATTGGTATCCTCTTCATCGACAGTAACTCCGAGTTCAGTCTTGTTGACAGTATTGTCAGTAGTAACACTACCTATAATTCCTACTGAAGCAGTGTTAATGCTATCGTTATCAGCAGCCTTTCCTGTAACATCCGATTCACCATTGCTAACATTATCTTCAGTAGCATTCTTCTCTATGACTGCATCTATGTTAACATCACCAACTAATGTAGTACTTCCTGTAACTTTATTAACATCTCCATCTTCATCAATACTCATGGAAACTTCCCGTGAGACATTATTGCCACCACCATCTCTACTGTCACGCCTTTTTACTGTGTTATCATCAGTATTTGCAGCAGTAGTCTCTGCAGCATTTACAGTACTTCCGTTAGCCTCACCATGTTCGGTTGCACTCTGTGGCGGAGTTGGACTACCGTTACTATACATGCCATCTTTAATCGCACTCTCTGAGTCTGTTCTTGTATTCTGCACATCTCCGTCGTTACTCAGTTTAACTTCTACACTGCCACCAACGTCAGGTTCCGTAGAACCGTCCTCTGCGACATTTACACCATCATTCGTTTCATTATAGTCTCTAGTTAAACTAATAGTTTCTCTACTTCTCTCAATAACATCACCCCCTTTACCATTGCCATCATCAACAGCATCACCATCCCTTCTGTTACCATCACCATCCCTTCTGTTACCATCACCATCCCTTCTGTTACCATCACCATCCCTTCTGTTACCATCACCAGCCCTTCTGTTACCATCACCATCTCCATCTCCATAACCATCCTTATTATCATTATTATCACGCTCTTCTACACAAGAAGAGCTATGTTGGTCTTTAGTTTTGCTATCTGCAGCAACGAAGCCTTCACAGTCAGAGGTCATGTTATCAAGCTCAGTTTTCTTGGTCCCAGTAACGTTTTTCTCGCGAGGGGATGTTTCATTTTCATTTATGTTCTGAATATTGTCTTCTGTATCAGCGATTCTCAAAATGTCATTGCTATTATCAAGCACGTCAGGAGTTCCAGATTTATCTCGAGCAGAATCAGATAAAACTTCGATTCCGCCAACATTCTCGTTCTGAAAGTTCTCATTTTTACTATATGTAACATCATCGTTTTCGGTATTTTCCACAACTGCGTTTAAAATGTTATCACTTTCATCCATTTTGCTATTTTCATCAGATTTTCTGTCGTTATTTTCGACGAAACTCGTCATCGCTGGCAAATTATCTTCAAGTCTGTTTCCATTGATAACAGAACGGTTCAACGTTCCATCTCTATCATCTGTAAAGTTATCAACACTTTCTCCATTAGAAATATTTTTCTGTTCTTTAGACTGGTTATTTTGACCATTATTTGCATTTATTAATGTGTTGTCATCATGGCCAGCCTCAGCTTGTGTGCTATCCACGCTTTCTTTAAAGTTGTTAGGGATATTGACAGCAGAAATATCACTGGTCTCTTTATTGCTGTCAGTAATAAGGTTTTGGGGTGCATTATTTGGTATTTCATTAGAGGAGTCTTCATTATATTCATCATTTCTCGTGTTTCTGGAATCATCATTAAAGTTCTTTTCTTTGTCATTTGTTTCATTTTCTACTCCATCTTCACTGTTAAAGTGAGATGGGACATCATTTCCTTCAAGGGAATCTCGTCTTGCCTTGTTTGAATTCACTTTACTACGGACTAAGCTTACACTGTCAGGTGTGACGTCTCCCAAATCATTGGAGCGTTGAATATCACCTGCTACAGCAGTATTAATATTATCATCTCCAATAACAATCTTAGTGTCTTCAGATATATCAGTGACTAAATCTCTATCAGTTTGGTGGGAAATATTCCCGTCATCAACGACTTTCGTATCGACCCCTTCATCAACTACAGCATTTGTGTAATTATTTATAGTGTCAGTATCGCTGACAGCATTATCATCTGAATGTTTAGATGCATTATTATCAATATTTACATCTCTAGAAACATTTGAATCACTGTCGATAACTTCAGCTGCTGTACATGTCTCTTCTGCATTAGTTATCACATTCTCACTCCTAGAATCCTTTACAATTATCTTATCGGGTAAATTGTCGTCCGAACGTCCATTTTCATTATCAGTTTTTGCAGCATAAGTTACATCAATGTCATCTGTGAGATTTTCAGCTGTGAGTTCCATTTCATTTTTATCAGTATCACCACCTGCATCCTTGGTTTTTGTCTCTTTGTCTCTTTCCTGAACATCATTGATATCTTCCTTTTGGTAAGCAGCAAGGCTATTCACATCATCATCATCATCATCTACGGAAGTGTTATGGAGTGATGGAGAATTATTATCCAAAGTCTCACCGTTTTGTGTATCAGTTTCTGTATACTTCTTAGGAGTATTTCCATCTAATATGGAATCAGATTTCCTCTCTACAGAGTCAGGTTCATTGTCATCTCTTGGCAGAAGTTGTTCCTGTTCCTTCTCTTGATGAATATTGATATTTTCATTGGACTCTCTGGTTTTTAGCTTTGGAGTTTGCTTTAAGTCCACAGTAGATGATTCTGAGACGTCATCTACATTTTCATTAGATTTTTGCGGACTAAATCTATCATTATTGTGCGTAGCATTAACATTGTCTCGAGGTGTTTCAGATTTCATATCTTCGTTGTCAGATGTATGCTTTTCTTCTTCACTCGTTTTAACATTCTCTTGGTCTGTTTTATTTACGTCAGCTGAAGTAGTATCTATATTTGGGTCATTTGTAACCTCTGATTTACTTTCCTCCTTTTTAGTTTTATTTGAAAAATTGTCGGCATTTCCAGTATCATCCTTGCTCTCAGCGTTTCTCTCATTTACAGAAACTTCTTGACTTTGTTTATTTACATTTACATCAACTGGTGAATGTCTTACCGTAGAATCGTTATTTTTCTCTTCATTACTATTGGAATGATTATCAACGGTTTCTTCATTGTTTATATCGTTCTGACCAGTTTGACTATTTTTCATATCTGGATCAACGTCATCGTTTTGTTTAGAATATTCGGGTAACTGGGAATCAACAACAGCCTTGCTACTTTGTCTTAGAACTTCAGAATTTTTATTCGATTTCTTTTTTAATTTTTCCTTCCTTTTAGCCTGTTTGATATTTTCATGTGTGTTTACATCTTTTTTCCCTGCGGTTTTATCTTTCACATTTACTTTCGAATCATCTCTCGATTGATGTTTTTCTTCTTCAACATCTACAGTGACCGTCAAATTTGTAGAATTTGTTTCATCTTTGGCTGTTCGTTTACGACTTTTATTCTTGTAAGTGTTTCGTTCAGAAATCCCACGTGGGAAGTCTGTTCTGTTACTAGTTTTTTCTACAGATTGGTTGGAATTGGAAATATTATCTTCTCCCTTTCCTGTCGTTTGACCCGCCATCTCTTCTTTTTCTGATGCTTGTTCCTTTTCAGTCTGACTTTTCTCTCTGTCAAAGTTTCCGCGACCTTTCCGACGTCTCCCTGAAAAAACAAACCAATAGACTTTCGTCTAATAAATGAACAATCAATTATCACATGAATACACATACATAATTATACATAACTCAAGCGTTCATTTAAATATATAACCATTTATTCGTTTATGCATCTGTCTCATGAATTCCCTCCTCTCTAAATTAATGCACTTTCATAAATTCTCTCATACGCATTCCACACACGGACACTCCACGTACATAAGCACACAAGGTTGTCAGAGGCGTTGGACAACATGCTTTGCGTTATTTCTTTTCACTTTACGTTTTATCGAGGTCAGTTTTGCCTTTCAGCCTTTCTGCATCTATAAAATAAAATACTTGGATTAGTGAAACTGTTAGAATTCCGGACAAATTGCCTTGTGGTATTTGTTCCGACTGTGAGTTCTGATTATTTTGGGTGGTAGACTAAATCCATCACCGACTAGTTGAACATCACCATCTGGTCCTTGAGTGCCTTTCGCGGTTTTCAATCAGCTCCAAGCATTTGAGTCAGGTCTTTGATTTAAGGATGAGTGCGTCTTGCATGTCTCGTGAGTGGAGGCATTGAAAGATAACCAAAGGGATATAGACAGTTTCTCTCGGTAACTAAATTATACATGTATATACACTCTGACGATCAAATTCTGGCGGGAATGCCCATATAAGCATGAGCAGCAATCCAATATAGGCAGAAACCCAAACCGCTCTACATTCGGAGAACAAGGCGGAGATAGCCTGTAAACATTCATAAAGGTAACTATTGCTCCAAACGAGCAATAAGGGTTTGATTCGTAGATACGAGTAAACCTTAACGAAAAAGATTAAATTAGAACGTAGTCTTGTTTTCAATGCAACATCTCAAAAAGAAAAGCAGTTCTCCATATGTTCATATGTGTAAATATACATACATATACACACATATACACACGTGCACACAAACATATATATATATATATATATATATA
>NC_068989.1:17109065-17119065 GCF_001194135.2 Octopus bimaculoides
GACTTCGCTAATTGCTTAAGTGCCTATACAGGGTGTGGTAGCTATTTGAGGATATATGTGTGGTAATTTTATAATACAACTCTAATCTAACAAAAGACCAAATATATTTTAATAAAAAAAACACAAATAAAAAGCTAATTTATGTATGGTATGAAGAAATGCATAAACTAAAATATATTTGGGTCTTTAGAATGATTGAAGCAAATAGAAACCAGATAGACAGACAGAGACACACACACACACACACACTTATATGCATACATTCATTCACATACACATACGCGTGTGCACATTTGTATGGAACAATGTTACGGAAGTTCATACCTGTAGTGCCCTTTTCTGGAGGAGGACAATTTTCAAGTGGCTTAGGTTTCAAAACATTCGTTTCTGAATTCCCTTTTCCTGTATGTTGTTGGTTAATTCGTGGAATCTGTCTCCTGGCATTAGTTCGCACGATACTAGAATTCCTGCTTGAAAAATAAGTGTCAAAATTTTACACATACATACGGAACGTTTGTACGTATGCATATATGTGAACAGATCAGGGTATATGCAAATAACTATGTATATATATATGATTCTGTACGTACACGTATGAGTGCATATGTAGATATATGGTGACAGGAGAACAACTGTTAGTTACGCAGTGGAGTATCCTTTTCTGCCCAAGGTGGCCTTTTACTTCTATGTGGAGAGACATCTATCAATGGGGACACAGAAACCTCTTCTTCATCACAACAACGAGGACTCAATCATAACACTATACATATCATGGCAACGGTTTTGTACTCTCTAGTCATGAAAAATTGTAGTTAATACTGCTGTTTCAAATGGTAGGAATCCAAATCTCTGATTGATCCAATATAATGACCTCCATACATTTAATATTACGGAGACCTAAACCTATACTTCAGTCTGTTTCGTTGCTGATCTTTACAAAGAGATTGGAGTGCTGTTCTGGGGACGTGCTACTGTTGCTACTGTAGCATACATTAAAAAGTATTCTAGAACCCCCCCCCCCCCAAAAAAAAAACAGTCTAGCTAATCAGCAAAGGTTCAAATTATTCAAGTAAAACTTTTATAGATACATTTTAAAATGGAAACAAATATGTGTTTATATACAGCATAAATTATCTCGAGGTAAGTGGTTGACAATACATGTAGCTATCAATGAACCATGCTGTTATGAGAAATCCCGATACCAAAAATACTAAATTGATATCTAAAAGTCAACATAAAAATACACAATGATTCTACTAGAAGAATACGTGAGAGACTACTAATTGCATACTATTCTACGGCAGTTTATAAACAAAACTTTTAAACTATGGATAGCGCCGTAGTTATTCTTCAAGGTGAAATCTAATGCAAAAGGATGAGTTAGGGTTAGGGTTAGGTGCAGAGAATGACAATAGTGCAAGGATAGAATTATATAATCTACACTTAAACCACTGAAGTAGTACCTTAAACTTTAGACAAGTACGGCTTGGTACTACGCCCCTCCAATTTACTTTGCTTTTGAAAATCATACATACGTACATACATACATACATACATATATACATACACACATACATAATACATACATACGTACGTACATACATACATACATACGTACATACATACATACATACATACATACATACATACATACATACATACATAAAAGCATGCATGTCTATGAGAGAATGTGGGTGTTTGAGAGGCGATCTGCCAAAAATAGCATCCCAGTCGCTTCACATCAATTCCGACAAAGGATCCTTTATGCAGTCACCAGTCACTCGATCTCTTGTAATTGGCAACTCGAGCTCCCTCAAATCACTCAACTGTTTTGAATAATGAATACGGAAACAAACAAACAAACAAACAGGATAGTCACGACTGGAACACTTTTGGTCAAGGATTTGCTTGGGTTTATTAATAAGCAACAGCCTTGAACAAATTAGATTCTGTTGTGCTAAATGCATTATATCTGTATAAAAGACAATGTAGTCATAGATAGAACACATTTGATCATAGACTTAGTGACCCTAACCTGGGTCAAAGTATAAACGAGAAGAAAACCAAAGACAAATATCGATACGTACTGTGATGAGTTTAACTTAGAATAATTATTATTGTCTGAAGTAGCACCACCTTCTGTATCCGTAGAATGAGATTTCGATTTTCTCTTGAATAAAATATCGAATTTGTCTGGAGTTTTACTCTGTTCGATCATTCTTGAATCTTTATAAAGAGCGGCGGATATAGAACCTGCATAGGCTTGGATAGTGTGTTGAGAATGGAAACCTAGAAGACAGTGGAAAAAATGAGTTTTAATTACTCTTATTCTTTTGGTAACAGACAGAATTCTCCATATCAATACTGTATAAGGGAGTATTGTAATTTGTTTGAGGTATTGTAATGTGTAAATGATATAAATATTAACAAGAAAACCTTTTGAGCTATACAAGTGTAAGCAAAATATGTAAGGCGATATCCATTAGTAAAAACAAAGACAAGATACTGTATTAGTTTACATAGGTTGTTTAATGCTTCAATTATATTTCGGGAAACTTTCCTCTTATCAAATATAAGAAAGAAAGTAATTCGAAAGTTCGGAGAAAAGGTGTTGTTTTCAGTAGGCCATTCTGACGTGTCAATATAGTAAAAAGTTTCAGGTCGAAATATAAATAGTTCATATACAATCATCGTCACTAATTTTGTGTCTCAGGCTATGACAATTGATTTTAAGTTACATAGGTTGCAGTTGTAAAGTAATATTAAATGATAGGAGACATATAGCTTTAAGAAGCAGAAGTATAGCAAAATTGACGTGTTTCAGCTACCTTACTGTTTCAACTTCTCTACTTTGTTGGGGGAATGAGTTCCAATAGGCTAAGTAGAGTCGAAGCTCTAGTAATGGCCTTAACGTCCGACTAAAGGATGAGTGTACTCCACATTTTGCATGATGATGATGATGATGATGATGATGATGATGATGAACATTGTATTGTAAAGCTTCGGCGAACTCACTTTCAAGACAGAAGATTGTAGCCATTACGTAACGTCTTACTGAGTATGGCATAGACATTACGTACTCTAATGTCTACACTCCACTCTACGTACATAACTTTGTTATGCATAAATACATTTTGTTTTATTAGTACAATTTAAAATGGTGATTATTAAATGGGGAATTTTAAAATTAATATTACTGATTTTTATTTTCTATTTCCAGTAAGCTGAAATTCAGGGGAGGGACAAATGTATTTGAGCTTGGCAAATATAGTACTTCGAAACAGACTCTGTTTTTAAATTTCTACCCCAGGTCTTTTAGAGGTGGTGCAATCGTCTTTAATGTTATGATATTTAGAAAACATTTCCGCCGAGGTCGACTTTGCCTTTCATCCTTTCGGGGTCGATTAAATAAGTACCAGTTACGCACTGGGGACGATGTAATCGACTTAATCCCTTTGTCTGCCCTTGTTTGTCCCCTCTATGTTTAGGCCCTTGTGGGCAATAAAGAAATAAATATTTAGAAGAAATTATGAGAAACATCAACTTTTAAATCAACTAAAATAAGAGTTGCAATGAATTCTGTTTGATAGTTTTGCCATGATATTTCCTTACCGTCTTTTTGTCCACAGAGTCTTACCTTTACTGCCTTCACGTAGTAAAATATCCATGTAACGATTACGAATGCATCTCCTCATGTTTTTTACACTGTACGTACGAGCTAGCGTCCACATGTAAGAGTCGGGTAAGCATTTCCACTCATATCGTTCTTGTCCCTTATGTGTAATAGGGGGCAGTATTGGTCGTGGCATCTTTTGTTTAGAAGACGCACTCTCTGAAAAATGAGGGAAAATGTTGCCGTAGAAAGTGTATTGTAAGACAGCAGGGTGAACGTTTTTAACTTTAAAGAATGATGCAGTGAAGGGTGGCATAACGGAGATTGACAGAGTTAAGAATGAACTATTGGGGAGAATGACAGTGAAGAATGACTCAAAAGACGAAGTTCCCAATAAGGAAAGTTTCAGATGAAGAGTGACCCTCTGAAGTTTGCTTCTATGGCATTTCTCAAAGATTGACTCAATAAAGAATGACTTAAGAGAGATCGAATGAAGAATGACCTAATAATAACCCAGTGAGAAAGACACGATGGGAAGTAATCTGTGGGGAATGACAGAATGGGGAATGATTCGATAAAGAATGATCTAATGCACAGCCACGCAATGAGGAATAACACGATAAAAAACCTTACGTTAGAGATTATAACAGCAACAGCAGCAGCAACAACAACAACACCATCAGTAGCGATGACAACGACGACGACGACAACAACAGTAACATCAATCAACATTTTTCTAGAGCAATATTAGAACATTCTCGCTCTGTACCATGTGCAGTATCATCTAAAATTTTAAAACAATAACTTTCTGGATTTCTTTTCCTTCTTTGCTACTTTCACTTTGCGTCCTTATCTTTTATAGGCGTATGTTATGTATAAATGGAGTTAATTCAGACAGAGAAGATGGCAGAAAATAACGGAAGTTTGACACATTACATTGGAATTTCAAATCAGAATTTTCTCGCGGCGTTACTTCACCTGCTTTTGTAATTAAAAAAGTGAAGGAAAGACAGGTGAGTACAAGATATTGTTGTACGTGGAACTAAATACATTACAGCATTTAGTTACACCTTCTACATTCTGTGTTGAAATACTACATGAGTTTAAATGTCAATTTTTCTTTGCGCCCTCTTGGGTCCTAAAATAAGTACTAATTCAACCCCGAAGTTTGTTAAATCGAATAAATCCTACTGTACAGCCTAACATCAATCAATGACTGATAACAATGTAATATACTCACCTTGGTCAACTACAAATTACAATATGAGACAATGGAGGAGCCTTTACGTGATCATTCTGCATGATCGAAATTGTGGCCATATATCCCTCATATCACAATGTCTTAGATTAAGAAAACATATATTGGATGAAATAATCTTAGACACATCCCTGGAACGACTTTTTTTTTATCAAGGTTGAGATGCCTTTGATCTTGGGTCTCCTCGGCCAGTTTTGACCTACAGCTAAACAACAACAGATTAGAATAGCTAAGTTTAATGACAATATAAGCTAATTAGAAATAAATATGCCGTAAGGAAAGGCTGTTAGTACAAATGAGAAAACGTATCGGTGAAGGATCTTTCACAATCATTCGACCTGCTGAAAATGGTAACTAAGTCTCACTCAAAACACATACATTCTTACTGCATGAGAAAAGGAAAGGTACGTTGAAAAATGCGGTTCTAGATGCTATGTATCAAAGCAAAAAGATTGGATGATCATTACTGGAAGACCTTTAGCCATATAACTGTTCAATCAAGGCTGATTTGGATAAACATCAAATTTAACAAAAACAAAACACAAAAAGAACAAAACAATACATAAATCTTAGATTAGATTAATGGGCTATAATCATTCTGTGCCATCATTGTTACATTTATTGACAGAGCTGATCTATAGATATATATGATCGATCAGGAAGTTTCAAACATATTTTACTTGGTCTGGTCGTTATAGTATAGAGCAAAATGTTTCATATTTATGATAACTTCCTATGCTCCAAGTTCAAATTCCGCTGAGGTCAACTTGCTTGTTTGCCCTTTCGGAGTCGATAAAATAAAGTACCAGTCCAGCGGCGATGAACTAATGGAATTATGAGAGTATCGGACGAGGCGCCTTCTGATATTTGTTCTGTTTGTTTGTGATCTCAGTTCTCGAAATGGAAAGATAGACATAATTCCAGGCCTTGTATCTGAGCGTTTCTAGAGGAGTTCACTCAGTTGTTAGCAATCGAGCCTGGTCTCTAGTTTGAGCATATTTACCTCCCTTTCGTCTACCAATCTTGGAAGCCCTGAAAAAATAAACAGTTATAGAAGCGTTATGGGTATTACACTTCTTGATTAAACGGCACAAAAAAAAGAGAAAGAAATACTGTTGATAGTAGAAGATATATTAGGGTCGTTGTTGTTTCTCACCTTGAGGTTTTCTTGTATAAATGTTGTTCGTTGGTATCTGTTGGAATGACTGGAGATGTTGCTTCAATGAAGATTCCTTGCTCGTGGAGTTGGTCATTTTCACTTACTGGCAAATATAAAAAATTTATTTCAGGTTCATCAGGATTATGAAGAAAATGAGAATGGAGGTGAAGACGATGATGTTGCTTATGATGATGTTGATGATGATGATGACGATGATGATGATGACCACGATGACGACGGCGACGGCGACGACGACGACGAAGGCGACGACAGCAATGATGATGATGTTGAAGATGACGACGATGACGTTGGTAATGGTGATAACAATGGTGCAGTGTGTGGTAGTGACAGTACTTATATGATGCTATACGAATTAAAGATCACATAAAATCATGAACTCGCAGTGTTGAAATCATGTCTTCCTCTAAGCTTCGTCCGTGACAGAAGGTCGAAAATCGCAGTCCCTCCTAACACAACCGGAACCGGCGCCTCCAGCAACAATACTACGGTCGCCGCTATGTATAACGATCCCATCGCGGGGTGTCATTTTAATCATTTACACAGGAAAACTTTTAAATGCGCCGTTCACTGTTCGTTTATTTATTAATGTTCTATTATGACGTTCGAAAAGGTTTCGTCGCACTTCTACCACCTAGCCATGGGCATAAAATTCCATTGCAATTCTTTTATCAACGATCCGGGTAGAATCCAGAAGTACGAAGAACAAAAACGTTTTTGACATTTAATAATAGACATTGCTATGTAGAAATACATTGAAGTTGTATATAACAGTAAATGAGTGACTTGAAATGCTTAAAATAACAGTTCGATGATGTAATTGTTTCACAACACACGGTTTCTGAATAAGTCACTTGCAAAATAAGAACAGCTCCTTTCATCCCTCCCCCGTCACCCCCACACATATATGATGGCTTAACTGGCCGAAACTTCGAAGCCACTGTCAATAATATCTTAAGAATAATAAATTTGGACTCAACAAAAATATTGAGTAACCCATAAGATTTGTTTTAATTATAACTGAATGTGAAAAACAACCACGCACGCACACACACACACACACACACACACACACACACACACACACATACATACGTGTATACATATGTATGCATATATATACATATATACATATATATGCGCACACACACACACACACACACACACACATACATACACAAACGCATATATACGGTAGAACCTCGCAATACGAGTGCACCATTGTACGAGTAATTTGCTGTACAAGCCGAGGCTCGTGCGAATTTTTGTCTTGAAGTACGAGCGAAAAATCCGTAAGAATTCTATTATTACGCGAATATAAACATGTTTACACGCAGGTGTATAATAAGACAAATAATTAATTATGGGTAAAAAAACGTACTAAAACTTGTGTAAAATTTATATATATAAGAATATATAAGAACTTAAAACATTTATAAGGACTTATGAATCTATATATTAGTGCTAAAATATTATGTATTATATATTCACACTTAAGTTCAAATAAGGTTCAATGAAGATAGAATAGAATACTAAACAAATACGGTAATGAATAAATAGATAAATAAATAGAAATATATATTTAGTATATAGGCGTAGGAGTGGCTGCGTGGTAAGTAGCTTCCTTACCAACCACATGGTTCCGGGTTCAGTCCCAGTGCGTGGCACCTTGGGCAAGTGTCTTCCACTATGGCCTCGGGCTGACCAAAGCCTTGTGAGTGGATTTGGTAGACGGAAACTGAAAGAAGCCTGTCGTATATATGTATATATATATGTATGTGTGTTTGTGTGTCTGTGTTTGTCCCCCCACCGTCGCTTGACAACCGATGCTGGTGTGTTTACGTCCCCGTAACTTAGCGGTTCGGCAAAAAGAGACCGATAGAATAAGTACTAGGCTTACAAAGAATAAGTCCTGGGGTCGATTTTCTCGACTAAAGACGGTACTCCAGCATGGCCGCAGTTAAATAACTGAAACAAGTAAAAAAGAAAAAAAGAGTATACATACATTTTGTAATAAAGAAGAGACTATCACCTCTAAAATTTATATTGTGTGTGTGTGTGTGTGTGTGTGTGTGTGTGTGTGTGTGTGTGTGTACGTACATAAATGCGAAAACACATACATGTATACGAAAGGCTAACTACTAACTAGAAAAGGCTCTGAATGAAAGGACTCAAAACTAGTTTACCCGTTCTGAATAATGATATGCATAGCATGAAGATAAATGTGATTCGTTACAGATGATCTCATGTTTCGCTCTTCAAACGAGGTTTTCAAACGAATGAAATATTTGGCTTGATTGATGGAGTTTATAGAGATTTATCACAAAACTGATAAAGAAGAGAATTTAACTGTACAAGTTGCATTCAGGCTAATATATATATATACATAAAATTAACGAAGAGGAGATAGGCAGTTTAATGGGAGGAACTTAATTTTTTGTAAAAGACAGAAAACAATGTTATTTGTAAAGAATGCGGGCAGGAAAAATATATAGAAATATTAAAGTTTTAAAGGATGTACTTTTCCTTCATCGAAAAGAATAGTAAAGAAAGAGAGATAGATAAAAGATATAACAAAGACAAAATAGAGATGAGTTAATTCACGTGCGTTTACGTGAAGACCATTTTTTTGGTGGTGAGACGGGAAAGAAAGTGGAGGGTAAAATGTTGACTGTAAGTGCCAGCTGTTATATGCGCATCTATTGCTTTCAAAAGTTTGTGTTTTTAATTTGTGTATGTGTACATATAATTTATCTATCTATTTACCTGTCTATCTCCTCTGTGTTGAGCCCTGTGTGGCTAATAAAGAAACCTATCTATCTATCTATCTATCTATCTATCTATCTATCTATCTATCTATCTATCTATCTATCTACTTATCTACTTATCTATCTATCTATCTATCTATCTATCTATCTATCTATCTACCTATCTATCTATCTATCTATCTATCTATCTATCTATCTATCTATCTATCTATCTATCTATTGTGTGTGTGTGTGCGTGTGCGTGCGTGTTTTTTTGGCGTGTGACAGTGTACTTGTGTCAATAGTGGATACGCATTTGTGTTTGTTGAGGTGTCATGCTTTATGTATAGTGTGTCACAGAAAATAGCAGGGGTCTGCGCGTTTGTGTGTTTGTGTGTTTGTGCGTATGGGTTTGCCGTATGTATTTAACATTTGCGTATTCTTGTGCCAATAACAGATGCGTATGTATGTGTATGTGAATGTTAATTGCGTTACATGGCCGTTGTTTTGTGTGGTCGTGTATGTGAGCGCGTTTTCAGAAGTGTATGTGCTTGTGTCATTGGTAAACCTGTATTTTGTTTTATTGTACTGATGTTTATGTACTGTGTGTGTATTAGAAAAATAACAGGCGAATGCATGTGTATGTTTGTTTATTTGTGTTTATTTTAGACGTGTGTGTAACTGAGGGTGCATGAATGTTGAAATGAAATAGCTTAATGTGTGTATATTTGAAAACATGGCAAAAGAATTGTAAAAGAAGTCAGGAGTTCAAGCCACGTGGTTGTAATGTTCCAAGAAGGAATGTAAGTTCCCGTTCTCTTTGCTCGGGCGCAAATTTGGAGATCCGCAATATAAGACTAAAACAAAGAGGCGTTCTGTGGAATGGTGTGCTAAAATAACGGGCAATAATTAATACATTACCGAATCGGATGTCTCAAAAATGCTTGGTGAATCTGTCGACTAAATTCCTGCAGTTTTTCCTGTGTAGACCTACCACATAACAAGGAATATGTAAGGGGTCTTAAAAGCACAGGTATGAGTAATTATTTAAACCAAATGGTGTAGTATTGTTGGCGAGGAAAGCGTGTGATAACGGGGGCCAGGCGGAGGGAAAGTTGGGTTGGTAGTGCAGTATAGGTAGGTGCTGCAGATTACTACGTCACGCAGTTTGTGGACACGCTTAAAGGAAGAGAGGAATGAATTAC
>NC_068989.1:17123609-17128175 GCF_001194135.2 Octopus bimaculoides
TGTGACATCTCCGCATATATTTTATAGATTTCATCCGATTAACTTTTGTGAACAATTTAAGTCGAGATGCAAGGGGTTAAGAAACCAGCATTGGCAATTGCACATTAAGAAGATTAGTAAACATAAAAAAATTGTGGCTATCGACTTCCTGTTAATTATTTTCTCTTCTTGACATACACACACGCACACATACACATACATACATATATATATATATACATATATACGACGGGCTTCTTTCAGTTTCCGTCTACCAAATCCACTCACAAGGCTTTGGTCGGCCCGAGGCTATAGTAGAAGACACTTGCCCAAGCTGCCATGCAGTGGGACTGAACCCAGAACCATGTACTTGGTAGGCAAGCTACTTACCACACAGCCACTCCTATACACAGCCATATAGAATGTAAGGATAAAAATCACGTTAATGATTTTGATCAGGTAGTCAGCATGCTATATATATATATATATATTAGATAATAAAACGAATGGTTTATACCTGGTAACTTACCGGTAAAACACGGTCACTTTCACAGTGCCCGTTATGTATATGGTAAATGAAAGACGAAAGATGGAATATACGAGAATTTTTATTAATCACTACAATTGTTTCGACACATCTAGCATCGATCCCTCACGAGTGGGATACTTGACAGCTAGTTCAGGAGCATCCGACGGTGCAGATGTGTTTCTTCAGGTGATAAATAGGATGGAACAATACACGTGCGCGCGCACACACACACACACACACAAGCACACGCATATATAAACCTGTTTTTCAGAGACTTAGTTAAGAGGGAGTTGACAGCAGCCGATGGTGGTTAGCCCTGGATAGGTTATTAGATTAGAATTGATTCGGTTTAGTAAGAAAATAGTGATAGATATTCTAGAGTAGAAGAAGAGCTAGTTAGTAACGTAAAAGTACTTGGAAAATGCATCGCAACTGACGTGCTAGCAGCAAGATTGGCTCTTGGTGGATTCTTATTTCTTTGTTGCCCACAGGGGCTAAACATAGAGGGGACAAACAAGGACAGACAAAGGGGTTAAGTCGATTACATCGACCCCAGTGCGTAACTGGTACTTAATTTACCGACCCCAAAAGGATAAAAGGCAAAGTCGACCTCGGCGGAATTTGAACTCAGACCGTAACGGCAGACGAAATACCGCTTAGTATTTCGCCCGGCGTGCTAACGATTCTGCCAGGTCCTTGGAGGATTCTTAGATATTAAGTACGAAGGTTGCGTTGCTAAAGCATGAGAGAACGAAAACTGTTCGATGGGCCCGGGTGGCAGGGGCATAACGTGGCAATAAAACCACAATTCAGTCCTTGGTGGATCATGAATGGTACATGCCACTCGATTCCAAGTAGATAACTATGCTTATTAGCGGCGCTTCGCTAAAAAGTGGATGGTGGACTGAAAACGGAGATGGGTTTTACCGCCTACCTCGAAGATTTGTCACAGTCCTTGTCTGGGGATGCAGCGTTCTACAAATGACTGATAACGGCTAACGAAATACAGAGGCGATGGGCAGCCAAATGAGGGAGAATTCACGGGGCTGGATGGTCTGCCCTACAAGTTTATAGTCATATGCCAGAACTTTTCAGGGACCTCTTGATAGATGTCAACTTCAACTTGCAGTGGAATGGAAGAATTCCCAGTCCTGCAAAAATGAGGCATGGTGGTGATGCTGAGAATGGATCCGAACAAGGGGAATGATTTTAACAACTTCAGTCTGATAACTTTGCAGTGTTGAATATTTTGGACAAAGGTTTCAGCTAAGTGGTTAGCGCTTGTCCTCAATACTCTGGTAGGTGAAGCACAGACATGTGCCAAACCAAACATATTTATCCACGACAACCTCACCTCACGTGGTATATTATAAAAGGGCTGTGTAAAGAGCTTGGCATTGGTGAGACCCTAATCAAATTAGATCTGTCGAAAGCTTTCGACAGGGTCGAATGTTATTAATACTTTGCGGGTGTGCTGAAGGCGGCTACACTTAGGCCTATCTTTAGAAGCTGGATCGCTGGAATGTCTAACGACGTTTGTTCTGTGGTCATAGTAAATGGCCACCTGTAGGTCAGTCCGCCAACGGTGCCTCCCCCTCCCATTATGTCTATCATCTATTACTACCTGATCGTCGATCCTTGCCTCATTTCACATCCGAACAGACTGGAGCGTCTGCGATTTTTGTGGAAGAGACGCATTACATTCGTCAGACGCTCCATTTGCCGTCAACATCCGTTGAGTGAAGGACTGGGCACGCCGTAGCTAATGATGCACAGACATGTGCTGAGGCTGCGGTACTTCCAACATTTCCTTGATGGTGAAAGAGTGTGATCGCCATCTGTTAGAGTTCTGGGTGTTGACTAATATCAATTGGATGGTTTTTTTTCCAGAGGACTCTCGACCAAGGACTTATAGATGATTTTCAAAATTCCCGGTCATGTAGTGCTACTGGGGCGGAGAGGGGGCATCGCCAGTTCTAGATAAACTCTAGAGCCACTACGGTACTGGTAGCCGGCCCTGTCCGAGATGCGTGGAGAACGATGAAGCCATTCTGCAGGCACTCGTCCAATGCTCCAGTATTGCCGTTATGAGTTTACGCCGAACAACTACTGTCACGTATAGAACAGATCTCGCTATTAACTGAGTCCATTGTGAAGACTGCTTCACTGCCTACCTTTGACCCGGGAGGGCAGGCTGTCTTTATCTGTTTGGTGGCTATGGCAAAGGGGTTATATTGTGGACGAGATTGAAAGAACTGAAGAAGTAGTTTCTTTTTTGGCCAAGTTCTTATCAACTGCTTCAGGTTTCACTTGAAAAGAAAACTGATGGTGGAAAGAGAAATGCTGCCTTCCAGCAAATTTCATTGAAAGGTGGATGGTAGTGATGGGCATGGTTCGATTGAATGGGCTTGCTCTGAGCATATACTTTTATACTGGAGGAGGATTGAATGGAGATGACGTTTGCCCAAGCCCTCTGCGAGTGAGAGGCAGTAACCGCTTCAAAAGACCAAAGCTTAGAAAAATCGGACATTGGGAGTGTTAAGCTCATGATTGTAAGGATGTGGATTTTATTCAGAATCTACATCTTTACGAACATGAGCATAACACTCCTAATTACTCGACCCTGCACCTTACCGATTGGAGAAGTAGAAAATAGAATTATATTAATATTTAAGCATTTTGGAAAAGACAAAAGCAGATAAATAGTCACTAATGCACATAATTTTTTAATAATAAATCATAGTAGATGCAATCTAGCAATATTTGAGGAAACAATAAAGCAAGAAAAATAATAAATAATTTAATACCTCCTAAAGCCGTAAAGATGCTCGGCATCTATTACAAATGCATTAAGCTACTGAGTTTCGTTTCTTTCGTTTCACAAAAAACTTTTGGAGATCGAATAAGCAAAATTGCTCCTCAGTCGGTAAATTAGCCACTCAGATCGACTCAGTTCAATTCTTTTACAAGAATTGGCCCAACTATCTGGTAAAACACCTCAATGTTAGACACTCCTTACTGTAACATAGACGATAACAATGTGTTTTTTTTCCATCAAACAAGTCGAAATGTTTGCTAGTATAAAATGAATACAGGCAAATGTTTATTTGTATGAGGAAGGTGAAAAAAAAAACTAGCCGTCATTCAGTAGCATTCACCATGCTTTCGCTTTAGGTGCCTCATCTCGGATCTCCTATCCTTAAACAGTAGAACATCGAGGATGTGACAATTGAAGGGGAAGAGGGCTGCACCAACACTGGAGCAGTACTCATTTCAGATGATTAAGACTAAGCAACGTGAAATGAAATATCTTGCTCAAAGACATAACACATCGCTCAGTGCAGGATCATGATCCCAACACAACGTCAATCGCAAGCGTATAGATTACAGTCGATTAGAATTGCATCAAATCCTCTGAGCCATTAAAAATTAATAGTACAATGCAAATGAGAAAATTATTGTGATTATAAATGTTAGCAAAACTCACCTTAAGGTCTATATTTCATTCAATGCGAAGCGGTTACTGTTTGCTTTTCCTTCAAGTAACAACAGACATAATTCTATCGTTGGATTTCGTAAATTGTCGGCTTCCAGCTCGAGGTTCTTTTTCAGTGTTTCACCTAAAGCCTTCCAGATTTCTTGATAATATCACTTCACTTTACAACTTTTTGTTTTTGGTAATTTCAGAACAAAGAAACGAAACGAAAGAATTATTTGAATATGTCAAAGAAATGAACGATAATAGCAAGAACAATATTAGCAACAACGACAGGAAAACGAACTGGATGACAAAAACAAGTTTCAATGGTCAACATATTCCATTTTATTTTATATCGTATTTGGTGAACTATAACACCGTTGTTTGCAGGTTACAAACAAGTGAGACAGGTTCAAAGCATCATTGACGACAAGAGTGACAGGTGAATATCTCTCTCAATGCAGAAAAAAATATTTCAGTGAATTTCGTTTGTAAAGCATCGATTTTGGAGCTATGATCAATAATCTGTTCATACATACATACATACATACATACATGCATATATATATATATATATATA
>NC_068989.1:17128279-17131207 GCF_001194135.2 Octopus bimaculoides
GTGTGTGTGTGTGTGTGTGTGTGTGTGTGTGTGTGTGTGCGCACACATATACAGCAGGCTTACGCACAGTTTCCGTCTCCCAAATTTCACTCCTGAGGTAACGGTCAACACGAGAATAGAGCACGGGTTATTTGCTCAAAATGCTGTGCAGTGAAATGGAACCAGAACCATGTGCACGCAAATGGAACTTCTTATAACAATGTCCCCGAATGTACGATAATTAGCAGCCAAATCATAAAACTGAAGTTTTGACTAATAAATATGTAATATACTAATCAGTAGGAACCGAAGTTGTCAGTAGAACGCTTACAGAATGTGGGATTTTACGTGTTGTGTGGCAGTTCTTGATTATGACACTCGAATAAGTGTTTACTTAGACAAACTGCTCATGAAGGAGCGTTGCATCTCGTAATCGACAGAATGCAAATACTTAATATCGTTACTTATAGCAGTTAATAAGTATAATGAGGAAGTACAATTTCAGATGGATAAAGTACTGGTGACGAATTGTAATTGTATTACTGGTCTAATATATTGTAGCTTATGAGACATTCACTATTAATGATGTATAGATTTTGAGATAGATTCCTATGTTAGAAAACTATAGATGAATAATTTAACTAACGAATGAATGACTGAACAACATAAACGAATAAATAATTGCAACAACTTAATGATTACGATGGCAACCAAGTAAATGATATCAATTTCATACTACCGGGTTGTTTATACATAATCGGAAAATCTTAAATGCCCCAAGTTTTGTTAATATCGTGTTTTGTTGAAATGATCGTTGAGTTAATGGTATTGCGTTTGGTCTCAGTAAACCGCCATAGAAATATAAGGTGATTATAAGTAATCAACATCAGGCTTGACAGCCTTCTCGTTCCATATCAACTCACTATAGCAGCAGAGGCGATTCCGGCGTCAGGTGAAATTAATGGCTACAATTCAGCTATTTCTCAACATCCGGTCATTAAATCGCTCTTATAACGAATTGCCCCAAACCCAGGACATTATTTTTGTCACTAGTGAGTGCAACATTTAAAAATGAGTAAAAGCCTTAGTTTCAACGAGAGTGTACTCAAACTCCATCGATCTTGACAAGTCACTATTATGCCGTTCAGTTATTTGAAATTCTTTAACTCATATTTAAACTAATTCCAAGAGTATCCGCTTATGTTGTCCCGGTAACAGACTCCTCGGTTGTTAACACTTGTGTTGTTGTTCGCTACTGCAGAGTATACTGCAGAATTATATTGCTCCAAACTTGCTTGATTCGAGAATAGTGAACAGTCATTCATGCAAAAAGTTTCTCCCAACAGAATAACGTCTTGACAAAAAATAAGGTATCTTTATTCTATATTCATTCAACGATAAGTAAAACAAAACTAAATACCTTATGTATACGATTGATAAATGTAAATATTTTGAGCACATTTTCATTTAGTTTTCTCCAAAGGAAGCCGATGAAAGCTTTGGATCAGTTTAATATTCACTTGTAAATGTTGAGGATGAGATAGTGGACTGAGCAAGGCATTAAACAACCAGTTGCAGCGCAGTAGTTTAATATTGTCTCTAAGTAGAATACTTAACATTATCAACAATTGCAATTTACGCAGTTGTTGAAAATAATTACCAAATATGGAATTTAAAAAAAATATCTATGCCAGTGAGGAGAATGCGATAGGAAAGAGTCCAGAATATAATGTAAAGGATCAGGAATAAGTTTTGATGCGATGACGTTACGACGAACTTGACTCCTCATCTGCGTGCGGGGCTAGCTTGAAAGAAATTACCTGTGAACAAGAGGAAGTTAGCTATCAACTTCTAACATCGATAACAAATCTGTATTATTGATACACAAACACCCATACCCACACACATTCGTGCGTGCAGACGTACGTACGTACGTACGTATGTATGTATGTATGTATGTATGTATGGTATGTATGTACGTACATTTATATGTATATATGTTCATATATATATATATATATATATATATATATATGTGTATGAATATATATATGCATGTATGTGTATGCATGTGTGAAAGTATGTGTGTGAGTGTGCGTGTGTGTGCGTTTTTAGTGAAGATTAAGGCAAACAAAATTCTGTCGTCAGCGTTAATAATACAAATCTTTTTAGCCGAAGATTTCTTAACAGTTTTCTAATTATATTTACTATATACATATAAATCGCTTAATATGGAACTTCGTACATTGAAACGGGAAAAAAGTCTTAACAAGAGCGATACTAAGAGCAACAATAACATTTACGAAAAGCAATTTCATTAAAACCAACAGAAACTAAAATAGGACAAATTGGTTTGCTTTGTTTGGTAAGATATGATAAGACAATTTTCTTCAGTATACGAATTGTCTTTCCAAAGACAAAAGCAACGAAGGGATTACTGCGCGCAGATTAATCTATTGTTGCTACTGTACGTTAGTCTATTGAAACTTAGAGATATTATTAATCTTGTTAATTATCTATGTGAAATGCCTATAATTTGCTTATCTACTGGGGAGCAATAAGAAATATAATAGCTGATTAGAATACATAGCAACAATAGAAATTGAAAAAGCATCTCCGAAAAACAATACAATATCTAATCTGAGACTTTAGTTTGTTTTGGAATATGGAAATGTGCATTCATAATATACAGGTGATTGTCATTTAAGATATGGCATTGCCACTCAATGTTTACCTCTATCACTCTTGTAAAGAATGCAGACCAAATATCTAAGCTGACTTCTCACTGGTAGGACAGGAATAATCACTCGAAAAGCACCAATACAGGATTCATAATCAATGTCTTGTCTGCCGGTAGTTTTATAAACGATTCTTCAAGATATTATCCAACAAACTAATTACACAAACACAAGCGCGCGCACACACACACACACACACACACACACACAC
>NC_068989.1:17131760-17135791 GCF_001194135.2 Octopus bimaculoides
CTCTCTCTCTCTCTCTCTCTCTCTCTCTCTCTCTCTCTCTCTCTCTCTCTCTCTCTCTCTCTCAAAGCAATGCCTACCACATCAATAGCCCCAGTGTCTTCCCTTAAAAAATTCAACAAAAAACAAAAACAAAAAGAACTGCTTAAATAGATGCCATGAGCGATAATAGCAGAGAAACAGCAACTGCTGCATTCTAACTGACTTCAAGTATCCGTCCTCACCGTGGCCACCACAAAAATAGACAGGCGTGCAAGAATAAACTGAGTACTAGCGAAATTGCAATGTGTCCGTATTGTCAAACAGGCATCTTCTACGCACCATCAGTTCATGTTAGACTATTCAAGCTGGTCCTTGGGTGACCGAGACATAGAATAGCTGAGAAGATAGATCTGTGGGTCGCTTTTCATTGTTTAACCGATTGGATCTGTTTGGCCATCTGTGGGATATATAACATCTGTGGGATATATAACATCTGTGGGATATATAACAAAACCAACACCAACAACAATAACAATAACATTAACACCATAGAACTAGTCAAACCTCAGATATTGTACATAACCACGACCCGATACTGTAACATGTAACACAACTCCCGCAACACATTGGAAACACAATCGTTTCTCAATAATATAATTTACATCGCAACAGAAGAAAGACGAATCATCAAAGTGTTACTAGAGGTAGCAATACAAACTCTACAACAAAACAGAACAAACGTAGCATATCATGAAGACCATCAGGCAATGCTGTACACGCCTCAGCAACAAAGTGGTGTAACTGGTTGTGTAGTAGAAAACTTTAAGAAAAAATAGCTAGGAAAATTGACAAACTATATAACAACAAGGCAGACTGAACTAAAGAGAGGAACATAATAGAGAAAAATAACACAAAACAATAACAGTAGGAATACAAATCCACGAAGGCAGAAAGACCTCACAACTGATGAAATCTACTAGTTAGCAACATGGATATTTAATCGAAGTAACGTCTCTGATGTATCAACAAAGAGGAATGAACATGGTCCCTTGACCTGTTTAAAATAGCAGTAACCAATCTCTCTGGAATTACTCCCGGTCGTCTAAAAAACAAAAGAGATCATATTATGTTCTCCTAGCTATGCAGTACCAGAATAAACGGTAGGTTTTTATTTTACAACAGGAACACCTCTTAACATAGATTAAAATTGAACTGGAGGTAAGCAAAAACAATAACAAGCAATGGTTAATTCGATAACACCAAATAAAAATCTGTTCAACGTTTCTGGTTGAAACAATTAACAGTATCCCTGTCTATGTACTTAGGCAAGTGATGGATGATATATATAAATATATATGATATATATAAATATATAAATGAATGATATATAAATTGTAATGTATGATACTTATAAGGAAAATGCATTAATATAATCAGCCACCGATGTTACAGATGAATCACTTACCTGCCTACCTTGTACAAAGTTTTCACGTCATGTTTCAATAAAGGAATATATGAAATTCTTGAAATAACAATGTTCTTCCTAGAGAACATGACTTTCTTTTCAAGTATGGATGTGAAAGTAGTTGTACTAAAAAGAAAAACGAAAAATCATATACTTAATGAATCAATTCTTGATCAATATAACACTGGCATAACATGCGTCAAAATAGAAAAAGCATTTGTTTATATATCGATTATTGTAAAACATTCGATATTGTTCTTCATAGTTTTCTGCTGAAGGCGACCATGTCGTAAGGCAACGGCTAAAATACGAGAAGCTCCCTTGAGATACTTTAAGAGTATGGTTATGTACAGTCATGTTTAACATGTTAGAGTACATTCGAGTATGGAAAGACAATACGCTGCAGAGAAGAAATTCGAGAGAAAAATTCTCAGTATAATTTCATCAATTGATGAAGCATAACGACACAGAAACGTACGTCCTACGGGGTGACGTCATTCATGGCCTCCCGCTGTATTTACACACATTGTCTTAAAGGAGAATTTCTTCTCTCGAGAAAACTTGTATAGCGTATTGTTTTTCCATGTCTGAAAGCACACCAACATGTTAAATAAGACTTTGCATAAGAGTATTTCATTCAACGCTGTTTTGTGCGCCTTTAATTAATTTCTCCCAGCTTGACAAAGCTTTTCACACATCAGCAAATATACCATTTACTCTTCTTATATACGAGCGACCAGCTGTCAGAGATCGTAAACGACGACTCGTTGCTGATAAATCGCAACGACGTAGAAATGCATGTGTGTATGTGTATCTGGTAGAACGTATATGCGTATGTTATGTGCGTGCTTTTATGTGTGTTTTTGCTCTTCGTTGTTTTAGCGTACTGTGATTTAAATTTTGTTAACTTTCTTAATTTTCTTTTCCTTCCTTTACTTGCTGCTCTAGATAAACGGTATTTTATTGTAATTTTTCATATTGACGTTCTCCAGGATATTTTACCACATGCTCAGTGCTTTTTAATCTAGCCATTAGTTGTGTGATCATTGACGATTTGAGAAATCGTTAAACTGTACTTTAGTATTAATTATCCTTCTTGTTTATAAATTCAAACGTACATACGCAAGCTTGCATGCACGCACACGCACACACACACACACGCGAACACATATGTACACATATACGCATACATGCACGCACACATACATGCGCAAACATATACACGTATATACTCGTGTCCAAGCATGTGTGTATATATTATATGTATATGTAATTAAATGTTAGGTACCGATCTGGAGAAGTGCTCAACAAAATGGCGATTGCAGTAATATATTCATTTAGGTCAATGCAAAATCACTGCACTGGTCTAAATAAGCTACACACACACGCATAATTACACATACACACATACATATAACGTAAGTACATATTTACATATCCTTATTTTTGTCTGTGTTTGTATACACACACACACACACACACACACACACACACACACACACATATATATATATATATATATATATATATATATATATATATGTATGTATGTATCACTTTCAGTTTATTTCTCTCTGAGGAAACTCAACGCGTGGAAGCTCCACTCCAGAATAACATTCCACATGACCAACTGACATAAAATATACGTACTTACATACATATATACACAAATACCAACACATCAATATTGGCCGAACATTCCCATCATAACATCTGTCAAGTGTTAAACGTAACAGGCCGTATATTGTATGTACCGTCATAGAGATCATCTGATGTGTATATCTCTTTGAAAATCAAAGAGAACGGGGATAAATATGAACAACTGCTTCGAAATCGCCAGCTTCTATATCCAGATTATAAATTCACATTTATACCAATGATAATTGGTTTTGTGAATAAATGCTCAACTGAGTTAAGGTTTTGTGAGTAAATACCTAAACGACAATCTAGATAAGCTAGAAATCAACCAGTTGACTCGCATATCACAAATACAATCTGTGAGGAGAGCAGTAAAGATATGCAAGACTTTTCTCAGTATGCTAAAAGTTAAAATGTGACATTGCTTTTGTTATCTACTTTCCAGCAATGGAGACTTCTATCTTTGTTAGGAACTAACTTCTTCTTTACGTGAAGGATTTAAATAATGAAAAAACAAAACAGAAGAGAACATACATACATACATGCATACACACACACGCAAACATACATACACACACATATATATCTCTCTATATATATATGTATGCATGTATGTATATGTATGTATGTATGTATGTATGTGTGCATGCACATATATGCAGATAGAAAGAAAGAGTGAGAGAGAAAAATTCTCAGTTATAAAACTATATGTTCATGAGTGAATGTGGGAAATAGATGTTACACATTCCTACGAACACACGTATAAACACTCACTCACTCACTCACTCACTCACTCACTCACTCACTCACTCACCCACTCACCCATTCACTCACTCACCCACTCACTCACACACTCACTCACTCACTCACTCACTCACTCACTCACTCACTCACTCACTCACTCACTCACCCACTCACCCATTCACTCACCCATTCACTCACTCACCCA
>NC_068989.1:17136067-17141198 GCF_001194135.2 Octopus bimaculoides
CACTCACTCACTCACTCACTCACTCACTCACTCACCCACTCACCCATTCACTCACTCACCCACTCACTCACACACTCACTCACTCACACACTCACTCCCTCACTCACTCACTCACCCACTCACTCACTTACCCATTCACTCACTCACCCACTCACTCACTCACTCACTCACTCACTCACTTACTCACTCACTCACTCCCTCCCTCCCTTCCTCCCTCAGTCACTCATTCACTCACTCACTCGGTCACACCCACATCTGCACACACGTGCAAACACACACATAGCATGCAACCAAATTGTTTACTTGTCTGCACTCATCAACGCAGTGATGCGAACAAGGTTGTTTGCATGAAATCGTTAGATATGGTCTTATAATCGTTTGTATCTTCGACACATACAACAGGCTTGACATACTTTTTAACAGAGAATTTATTGATTTTTTTTCTTGCTTTTGTATGATAAATTAAATATAATACATCTATCTGACTGTATACCTAAACAGGCAACTATCTGTGTATGTATCTATGTGTCTCTTCAATTTTTTAACTATTATAAATCTTCCACTCAGGAAGGAACCGGTTTCCAACAAAGATACAAGGCTCTATCTTTCGGATGTTGTTAACACAGACAAATACCCATTTGGAACTTGAGAAGAGTCTTGCATATTTTTACTCTCCCACTTACAGATTGGACTTATAACGTATGAATCAGCCGGTCAATTTCTCTTTCTGAAAATCCCAGTTTATCCAATATTTGCGCCACTAATGAACAACCCAACTTTAGAATTTTTCCCTTCTATAAATTCAGGAATCATGCAACCTATAATCAGCGCATTAGCAAAGAAGCATATTTTATCGCAAAATATAAACCTATTTTGAATGCTTCCACCACAGATGAAACTTACTACAAGAATTTAGAATAATTCCAACTACTACTACTACGACCACAACAGGACACTTTTAGGTCATTTGACCATTAAAGAAGATTCCGCGAACAGTCTACTGTGTCACACCACTCCTGTATTTTATTTTCTTTCTCTTTCTTCCTCTTCTTTCTCTACTTCTACTTCTCTTCCTTCTTCATCTTCTCCCCCTCCTTCTCCATCTTTCTCTTCTTCTTCTTCTTCTTCTTCTTCTTCTTCTTCTTCTTCTTCTTCTTCTTCTTCTTCTTCTTCTTCTTCTTCTTCTTCTTCTTCTTCTTCTTCTTCTTCTTCTTCTTCTTCTTCTCCCTCAGCTGCTCCTGCTTAAACCATCAATTCTCTGTACTCTTAAAACTATTCCTTCAGATTTACTACCTACCTACCTACCTACCTACCTACCTACCTACCTACCTACCGAGCATTCACAAAGGAAGAGAGCGAAAGACAGATAGGCTATTTGGAGACTATGGAAATATTTACCTATTTGAAAACTATGGAAATATTTACAAAATATTTCACTTAATTTTGATTCTGTCGACTACACAGTATAGTAGGGTCAGTTAGGTACCGTGTGTGAGAAAAACAGCACCATGACGCAATTCACCCTGTCAGAAATTTGGAAATGACATGCTGTATTGCTTGGCATTCGCGCCGGAAGCTCCAATACGAGCATCTCAGAATGTCTGGGTGTCAATGTGAAAACAGTGCAATCTGAGGACATGTACCGAGAGTGATAAAAATCAAACATCCAGGCAACATCATAGTGTTTGTAGTGATCACTAGTGATGGCGACATTATGACTCCGTTCATCTTCCCACAGGCCACAGACTCAACACGGAAGCCCACATCAAGGATCTGGAGGAGGTAGTGTTGCCCTGGGTCAAGCAGGTGGCTGTTGGAAGACCCTATGTCTGACAACAGGACTCTACACCATGCCACACAAGCAGAAAAACCCAGTCATGGCTGTCAGACAATTTCTGCGACCACATCATCTCTAGCATCTGGCCACCTAACTCATCAGACTGCAACTCCCTTGATTATTATGTGTGGGGCGCAGTTGAGCGAGAGACCAAAACACTCCTTGTAACACCAAAGATGAACTGAAGGTAAGGATTATGACAGCATCCACCAACTTAAACAAGGAGACCATCCAGAAGAGTTGCAACAGATTCCGAAGTTGTCTGGAGGCCGTGGTTGAAACCAATGACAATTTTATTGAATAAATGTACTCTTTAGTATTTAAAGATGTTTTTATGTAATTTGGATAAATATATCTGTTAAAATAAGATATCAAGTGTTATTTTCACTATTGCGTAATTTGGACGACAGCTTATTCACCGCACTCTGTATGTATATATTATAGAAAGATAGATCTACATACCTATAGCTTGTGCTCGTGCACACACAAAAACACACACATACACACGCACACGTATATATATACATACTCATATACCCCACCCCACGTATATATGAATAATAATCATACAATAATCGTTAACGACAGCTTAGCTTATCTCGGTCAAACACCTCGTCTTCGTATAGAGTTAAGATAAGTTAACCGAGATGGAGTGGACAGCCTCCCCCCCACCAGACAACTGACTACGCCGGAAATCCCAGTTACGGAAAGTAAATGAACTGAAATTGCTAGACCATTATTCATAATCAATAATATTATAAATAATATTAGTAATAATAATTCATTTTATGGGCATAATGCTTGCAAATTTGAGGGTAGAAGCCAATCGATAACATCGTTCTGAGTACTTGACTGGTGCTTTCTTATCGACCCCGAATGGATGAAAGTCAAAGTCAACCTCTGGGTAATTTGAACTCAGAATATAGAGCGGGACAAAATACCGTAAGGCAATTTTTCCGATGTTCTAGCAACTCAACCAGCTCGCCAGCTTAACAACAAAATACAACTATAATAATTCTTTCTGCGATAGGCAGGGGGACAGAAATTTTGGGGCAGGAGCAAGTCGATTACATAGACCCCAATGCTCAACTAGTACTTAGTTCATCAACACCGAAACTGATGAAAGGCAAAGTCGACCTCGGCGGAATTTGAACTCAAAATATAAAGACGGAGAAATGCCGCGAAGCATTTTGTCCGATGCTCTAGCAATTTTACAAGCTCGCCGTCTTAACAAAAACAACATTAATGACTTCTTTGTGGACTACTAAAAGTTTGCATAATGGTTGACGACGGTACAGGACGATACTATAACAATATGGTATGGGGTTACATGAAGGAGTGTAAGCAGTAAAATAGCAAAAACAACGAAACAAAAAAGGTCCCAAAAACCAGTCACCCTGACCATTAGGGAAAATACTCTCTCCTTTTAGAGTAGGTCCGTTCACTTAGACCATCCGTGCCATTCTCATTCACGTTTCAACAAATTTGCCAGAAGAGAGCGCTTCCATTTCTACCTTCATATATATGTATGTATGTATGTATGTATGTATGTATGTATGTATGTATGTATGTATGTATGTATGTGTGTGTATATATATATATATATATATATATATATATATACATGATGGGGTACTGAAAAGTCCCTGACTGGTATCGAGAAAGGTTTGGCTGGAGGCTCAACCTTCCGAGTTGTTTTACAGGGCTTAGAAAAACTAAAGGACCGCTGCAATAAGTGTGTGAATGTGAGAAGGGAATATATTGAATAAAATCATAATTAACTGATCTTCCTGTATTTACGTTTACCCAAATCCAGAAACTTTTCAGCAGCCCTCATATATATGTGTGTGTATGTGTGTGTGTGTGAGTGTGTGTGCATATACATACATACATTCATGCATACATACACACACACATATATATACATAAAGAGAGAGAGAGAGAGAGCGAGAGAGAGAGAGAGACAGAGAGAGAGAGAGAGTTGGAGACAGACAGATAGATAGATAGATAGATAGATAGATAGATAGATAGATAGATAGATGAATTAACTCAAATTGTTGATAGTTTACTCTGAGTTTTGTCTTTATCTTTTCCCGACTCTATCAAAGTTGTGAGCAGTTAAGGATGAAACCCAAAGTAGCTTATCATCTTATATATCAATATATTTAATAACTTAACCTGTTTAGAAAAAAACAAAAGCAAAAACAAAAACAAAAAAAAAACATTAAATATTAATGGGATACAAGATGGTGGGTTAAACCGATGGCAAGAAAAGTCTCTACATGGTGAATCCCTGAAAAAACGAGGGTAAAAGAAAATGAACTGAATGAGGGTAGCACTGGATGAGGAACACAAGGCTCAAAGCTGAGACCGGAATATTCTTGTTTGCTCGAAGCTCAAGGTTTTCTTAGAATACCTACACCGCAAAGCATATACGAAAGCAGAATATTGTAAATAAATATATAGACTATGTGAATGTTGGGTAGTAATTATTCCCAGCGTCCCTGGCTGACCATTCTTATCCAAGAAATGATGCATCTACAGGTGTGGCAGCTTTTTAAAACTATTATTCCCTAAGTATGGAAGAACAGACTGTATCCATAGCTTTTGCTGGTCTCCCAAACCGATGTAATTGAAACTACTGACCATAAACAGCAACAAGTCAACGATTGCATGAATGACATGTGCAAATACGGAACACCAGAGTGTCGACGTTCTGGTGTTGGTGTGTGAGAGAGAGACGAAGTTAGCTCGTTGTTGTTAGTGTGCAGACTGGGTGCCAAAAGGTAGAGAGACGAGTTATTGGGGAGTAATCTGAGAAAAATTGGCTCGAGACCAGCCAGCTTCCGGGGGTAGATGTTATTGTAGTATTGCTTGGATAGGCGCAGGAGTGGTTGTGTGGTAAGTAGCTTGCTTACCAACCACATGGTTCCGGGTTCAGTCCCACTGCGTGGCACCTTGGGCAAGTGTCTTCTACTATAGCCTCGGGCCGACCAAAGCCTTGTGAGTGGATTTGGTAGACGGAAACTGAAGGAAGCCCGTCGTATATATGTATATGCATATATATATATATATATATATGTGTGTTTGTGTGTCTCTGTTTGTTTCCCCAACATCGCTTGACAACCGATGCTGGTGCATTTACGTCCCCGTAACTTAGTGGTTCGGCAAAAGAGACCGATAGAATAAGTACTAGGCTTACAGAGAATAAGTCCTGGGGTCGATTTGCTCGACTAAAGACGGTGCTCCAGCATGGCCGCAGTCAAATGACTGAAACAAGTAAAGAGTATAGAC
>NC_068989.1:17141227-17147770 GCF_001194135.2 Octopus bimaculoides
GGATAGGCGCAGGAGTGGTTGTGTGGTAAGTAGCTTGCTTACCAACCACATGGTTCCGGGTTCAGTCCCACTGCGTGGCACCTTGGGCAAGTGTCTTCTACTATAGCCTCGGGCCGACCAAAGCCTTGTGAGTGGATTTGGTAGACGGAAACTGAAGGAAGCCCGTCGTATATATGTATATGCATATATATATATATATATATATGTGTGTTTGTGTGTCTCTGTTTGTTTCCCCAACATCGCTTGACAACCGATGCTGGTGCATTTACGTCCCCGTAACTTAGTGGTTCGGCAAAAGAGACCGATAGAATAAGTACTAGGCTTACAGAGAATAAGTCCTGGGGTCGATTTGCTCGACTAAAGACGGTGCTCCAGCATGGCCGCAGTCAAATGACTGAAACAAGTAAAGAGTATAGACCGAGAGACAGCACGTCTGAAGCTTAGAAGCTGAATGTATCTATAGCTATACTAACTAGACCAGTGGCCTTTCTCTAGATGCCATTGTACGGTGTCTGTGTGTGTTGGTTCAGCAATGCTCTTGATGTAGGAGTAGCATTTCATTGTGGATCTTATCTGAGTTTCGTAGTGTTTTAGAAATTGTTGGGAACTGAAGCATGCTCTGCCGAAAATAGCAATAAATAACAATAACGATAAGAATAAGAAACAATCTGTAATATGGAAACAATGTTAAAGGATGAATCGATGTATCCTTACACTAAAATTTAGATTATCTCGACATTCCAAAGGCAAATTCCTTTTGATATTTGCTGCTAATTTGTATTTAGAGTAGACTCATTTAGTCTCACCAACTTCATCGATCTCATAAATTTTTTTATCAAATTGACTGTATGACAGTTTCTCCTTCTCCTTCCTCTTTAACTTCCTCTTCGTGAAAGAGTTAATGAGGGTTTGACCTGAGAAACAAAACTCCGGCCACAGACATTTCTCCTTCAGCACAAACAAACGTGCTTTACCATAACAACCGAGTGGAGAAAGACTAATCGCTTGACCGGTCGATCTCTCGTTACAAATTCGCCTGAGAGCCAGATCTGTCTCGCTCGATAATGATAATAATAATAATAATAATAATAATAATAATAATAATAATAATAATAATAATAATAATAAGGAAAAAATGCTTTCTAATTGATGTATCAATACCAGCAGATGACAACGTTTCCCTAAAAGAAATAGAGAAACTTTCAAAATATAAAGACCTGGAAATAGAGGTAACTTGAATGTGGAATCTAAAAACAGAAACAATTCCTATCATAGTAGGTGCCTTAGGTATAATAAAAAAATATTCAGACAAATACATAACAAAAACACCAGGACTTACAAATATATATAACATACAGAAAATTGCACTACTGGGCACTGAACACATCCTACGCAAAACACTTTCAATACAGTAACCATAAGAGCATCACAGCAAACCACAGCACATACCCAAGGCGCACAAAGCTGCGCTCGGTAGTGAAGTGAAAGCACGTTACAAAAATAAAACTACTGAATAATAATAATAATAATAGTAATACTGATAGATTGAGAAACGTGATATCTATTGGAAGTTTCCAGATACCCGTGAGTATGAAACAGACTTCTCTCTGTAGCATGTTTCTTGACGCCAGCAACGTTTATTGATGTCAGCAGACAGTAAGATTCCATGCCATACAATAAGTAACTTTTAGGTTCCTGACTTTGCATCGGACGCGATACTGACGCATCGCATATCTCATTAATTATAGTCTGTGTGTAGCAGCGTTCCATCGTCATGTTTTTTTTTATAAGTAAATATAATTCTGGGCTGCGTTTTCACAAATTTGACAGCAATCGATTGTAATTATTATTAATTATATTTATAATTAGTCTTGATCAAGCAGATCTGGCAAAAAGGCATTTCAGTCATAAAAGCTACGCCCTTATTATTATTATTATTATTATTATTATTATTATTATTATTATTATTATTATTATTGAGTGAGAGAGCAGTGAATGCCATCAAGGTGACACTGGGGTAAAATATACGAAGCTCATTATATCCATCATGACTGCCCGTCTGATAAGGGTACACCAGGCACATGCATCACAACCACATGTACGCGACACGGTGATCTCATATCAAGATAAATAGCGCATGACCTCGCAGGTGGGGCCCAGTTGGAATTTTCTTTAGGTCGAGTAGCCCATACCACTCAAAAGGTCCCTGAATAAGGTTTGTTTAAGGATGTTGAGCAAAACACCAATGTTTCCAAAGGTGAATTATTCATACCCTAAAGAATTCCCCTCAACACATGGCTATGATGCTCCCCCACTACTTCTGCTCATGATCAGAGCTGTACATAATTCTCAGCCACCAAGAGACATGCTCAACTGGTTAAGGTCAAACAACTGACAAGCAAATCTGTGGTATTAAGCAGAATATTTGCTGTAGCCCATTTTTTATACCAAGACAAAACAATGTACATGATAACACTTCCAATCAATTAAGATCAGAATCCACGAGAGCCACTGCCTGGTACTGCATCCGGGCATTTTATTATTATTATTATTATTATTATTATTATTATTATTATTATTATTATTATTATTATTATTATTAGTATTATTATTATCTAGGTGATGAGCAGGCAGAATCGTTCCATTTCGGGTAAAATGCTTAGTGGCATTTCGTCCGTCTTTACGTTCTGAGTTCAAATTCCGCCGAGGTCGACATTACCTTTCATTCTTTCGAAGTTGATAAAATAAGTTGAGTACTAGGGTCGATATAATCGACTATCTCCTTCCCCAAAATTTCAGGCCTTGTGCCTAAAGTAGAAAGGATTAGTACTATCATCGTCATTTGAGCCGGCACAATCGTTAGCACGCCGGGTAAAATGCTTAGAGGCATTTAGTCTGTCTTTACGCTCTGAGTTCAAATTCCACCGAGGTCGACTTTGCCTTTCATTCTTTCGGGGTCCATGAAATAAGTACCAGTTGAGCACTGGGGTCGATGTACTTGACTAGCCCCTTACTCCAAAATTTCAAGCCTTGTATCTATAGTATTTTATTGTCGCTAAGGCGGCGAGTTGGCAGAATCGTTAGCACACTGGGGAAAATGCTTAACGGCATTTCGTCCGTCTTTATGTTCTGAGCTCAAATTTCGCCGAGGTCAATTTTGCCTTTCACCCTTTTGGGGTCGATAAATTAAGGACCGGTGAAACACTGAGATCGACGTAATCGACTAGACCTTATCACCCCAAATTTCTGGCTTTGACCTATAATAGAAAGGATTATTATTATTATTGTTGTCGTTGATGATGATGATGATGATGATGATGATGTTGTTAATAATAATTATGGATTCTTCTGTCGAAGATGACGTGTGTTCAGCTGTTTGCTGAATGACCTGCGCAAATGATTTGTTTATACAGATACATTAAATGTATGTGCTGTACATTAGATCAAGGCCTCCATGAAACCGACGTCGCCTGGACAGGTGCACGGTGTACCACGTATCTGGTGTCGAAATGATTGCAGAGCAACGTGAGATGGTGTTTTGCTCAATAACACAACGCACCACCCGGCTCAGGAATTGAACCACGAGCTCGCGACGGTGAGCGCAACACCCTAACCACTAGGTCATGATAATAATAATAATGATGATGATGATGATGATGATAATAATGATAATAATAATAATAATAATAATAATAATAATAATAATAATAATAATAATAATCTTTTTTACTATAGGCACAAGGCCTGAAATTTCGAGGGAAGGAAGAAGTCGATTACATCGACCCCAGTGCGTAACTGATACTTATTTCATCGACCCCGAAAGGATGAAAGGCAAAATCGACTTCGGCGGAATTTGAACTAAGAATGTAAAGACGGACGAAACGATGCTAAGCATTTGACCCGACTTGCTAACGGCTCAACGCCTTAATAATAATGCCAGCTCACCGCCTTTAATAATAATAATAATAATAATAATAATAATAATAATAATAATAATAATAATAATAATAATAATAATAATAATAATCAGGAAAGTATTAGATGTTATGTTCAGATCCGGTGCTAGAACATAACAGACCGGACCTAGTGGTGGCGGACAAGGTGCACCACGTATGCTATATAGTTGACGTTGCATGCTCCTTTGATCCACGAATAGTCAAAAAGGAAGGCGTAAAGATAAATACAACGCTCTTAAGTACGAAATAGCCCGGTAATGGAAAATGAAGGTGACGATAGTGACAATTATTGTTGGGTCCTTGGGAACAGTATCAGAGGAATATAAAGGAAATTGAAATAGAGTGCCCAGTAGAACTGTTTCAAAGGGTTTGCCTCCTTGGTACAGCCAGAATAATCAAGAGAGTATTAGATAGCTGAAAAGAACGAATAGCATGGTACAGTAGGCTGCAGGTAGTAAGCCCGCTGCAGGTATTAAGCCGTAAGACTCCAGGAGCTCCAACAAAACTTGTGATAAAGTGAAAATAACAATAATAATAATAATCCTTTTTACTAAAGGCACAAGGCCCGACATTTTTTGGGGCAGGGACTAGTCGATTATATCGACCCCAGTGTTCCACTGGTACCTATTTTATCGACCCCGAAAGCAACGACAATGGTCACAACAATAACAATTTTTAATTGGTACACACTCTATATAAATGTTTCTTCTTTACTTGTAATAAGGACGTATTACTAGAATGTGAAACCTCTTTCGTGAAGATATTTTTTACTGCTGCGGTTTGGTGTTTTAATTTGTTAATGGATTGTAGCAATCGCTCCTGAAACGGCCGTAGACCTGAATTTCTTCTTGCACTTTACGATGGATATTATTCTGGATTTCTGACTTGAATTCCTTTTGGCATTTTACGTTGGACATTATTCTGGATTCCTTATACCTTTATTAGTTTAACTATCTTATTTTTTAAGTTGTTAGTCGGCTTGCTATATATACATTCATATTTTCTTCATGTATATTCTTCATACGCTTTCATACACATCATTCTTTACAGGTTTTTACAGGTTTTTACACGCTTTTATATATGTATATACGTATATTCTTATACGTTCGGGTTTTGTGCACTGAACGCCCTGGTATTTTAATATGCATTTGTTTATGCTCAACAGTGTGAATATATGGGGATGATATAAAGTTGTTTGCCCAATTCTGATGTTTATTTTTTAACCACTGAGTTTGTCTTTTGCCTCAGTTTTTTACTCGAACGCTTCTATTTGCAGCCCCATATGTATTTTATTTTTCGACTCCTATAAGGAGAAACGAAATTTAAAAATTACATATCTTGTTGCTTATATATATATATATATATATATATATATATATATATATATATACAGGGTGTTTCAAAAAATTTGATATCATAGTCAAAACAAATGAAACAGGTTTAATGTTGAACAACATAAGATTTATTCCTCCAAATTTGAATGAGAAATTCAAAAGTATGTGGATTCCATGAACGATTTCACAAATGTTCAATATGCTCACTGCCTGAGGCATGACAGACGTCAAATCGCTAGTCCAGCTCCTCTCAAACACGCAGCATGTCTTGGGTAACAGTCTCCAATGCAGTAGTGATTCTCTGTTCGAGTTCCTCTAGGTTTGCAGGAAGAGGTGGGACATAGACCAGGTCCTTCACATAGCCTTAGAGAAAAAAAATCGCATGGTGTCAGGTCAGGTGAACGTGGCGGTCATTTCAGCAGCACATTGCTTTCATCACCAGCACGCCCGATCTATCTTCCTCGCAGATTGTCATTGAGATAAGCCCGCACAGTGAGCTTCCAGTCAGTTGGAGCCCCCGTCAAAGAAAAACGAGCCATGAAGATGCTTCTTGGATATGGCACAAAACACATTCACATTTGGTAAGCCCCTCTCGTGCTCAACTGTGGAATGGGGATTTTCTTCGTCCCAAATGCGAATATTAGGCTTATTGACTTTGCCATTCGTATGAAATATGGCCTCATCACTGAAAACAAGACGTTCCTTGAACTTGGCTTCTTCAAGTTTCTCTTGGATATCAACACAGAATTGTTTGCGGTTTCGCCGTTATGGCCTGAACAAGCTGCAGCTTGTAGGGTTTCATTAGCAAGCGTTTCCTCAGGACGCGCAAAACTGTTATTGGAGGAATATAGTTTTCAGACTTGTTCTTCTTATGGACTTCTTGGGGCTTCGCAAAATTTTTGGCGAACCCGATGTTGGTGGTCGTCCAGATCCTTTTGCCCTGCACAGACAACCGCCCTCTTTGAATGTGTTGCGCCATGTCCAAATCTGCAATGGTGTTGGTGACTTTTTAGAGAACTCTCTCACAAATGCACGCTGCACAGTCTTGTTCGACTGTGTTCGAGCATGCTCCAACACACAAAACGCCTTTTCTCTTCCAGTGAATGCCATTTCTATACCTGTAAAGATAAACATATCAAACATTAAACATAAGAGTTTGACCTGTTTCATCACATGCTGTTAAAATTTGACGTCATTTGAGCAAGAACTGGGAAAGTTATTAGATTGCGAAATGATATCAAATTTTTTGAAAC
>NC_068989.1:17148068-17152156 GCF_001194135.2 Octopus bimaculoides
GTATTTTGTCCAGTACTTATATTTCGTGTGTTTGCGTATTTTTCACCCGTTGGTGATACCCTGTACTTAGTATGTATTACAAATATATATATATATATATAACACAGAAAGCGATAGTTTTGGGAATACATCTCTTTCAAGAGATCTACCTTTATTCTAACTTATTTTTTTAAAACTTACTTTCCAGATAAATATTGTCAGACATCAGGTTGACTCAGCAAATGAAATGTTATCAGAAATGAATAAGAGACCGTTGATGAAGCTTCAACAAAATTAGTCTAGTCGATCTCTTTCTCCTGGTCAAAGAAAGAAAAACCTGCATCTTAACCACAGCGTCTTTTAAAATTTTTTTTATCACATCTCAAGCCTCCTTGTATGAGCTTTATATACGTACATGGGATTTTCTAATATATGCTAGTGAATTGACATCGGATTGGCAGTATGTATCAGTAGATTGATTTAGAACATAAAGGGCTGTAACAAAACAACTTATTGTACTTATTTACAATCCTTTATGCTCTGAGTTCAAATGTCGCTTTTGCTTTTCCTTTCATGTCACTGTATTTGACAATCCGCTTCTCCCCGTAGTTGTGGCCTTGTATTAATAATCAATATTCTGTCTCAGTACATGTTTTCGTGTATGCGTGTATCCACTATTACCTTGCTTTTATATTGAACGTATTTGTTTAGTTGAGTGTAAGGGTGTAAATGCGTGAGTTGTGATTCTTTTCTACATAAATAAGGGGACGAGCACACCTGTATGATTAACAAGTTTGCTTCAGACTACATGGTTCCGGATTGTGGAATTTACCCTCTAAGGAAAGGTAATTCTCTTAAATGGACCGTAACGTAAGGTAGGTACAACAACATGATAAACAGAATGCGATGAAATGATTACTAGAATCGATATAATTGACTAAAACTTTCGAAGGCGTGCTGAAATAGGGACGTAATCTAATGACTAAAACCAGTAAACGAATTAAACTATAGACAACAGTGTGATTGATATTTAATGTTCTATATTAATCAAGTTTTTTTTCCCCGAACTGGCTACTTGTTTTCAGCTCAACAACTTTGTCTCGGTTATTAATTCCAGTTGGTATCAATCTTCTGTTTGAGGAGAACTCTTATCTTACTCATTTGGCTGTGTCACTTCATAACTAATTCATATGAATAATAGCTTGTTGATTACTGGTAGGAGGTATAGTCTTTTGGAGGCTTCACCTTTCTCGATACTATGTATATATAATTTTGATATATATCTAATACTCCTTTGTTTCTGGAGCGTTGTAGATGAACCATTTAGGTCTCGCGAAAAGGACTCTTAAAGTGACTATTAATTTTGTAGCATTCTTTTGTATATTGCAAAAATCATCTAAATATTCGATCTTTCAAAAGGTTTGGCCTCTAAATTAGGCCACCTTATTCGTCAAACTCTTGACGGGTACGACATTTCTTCCACCACTAAAAAAGAAAATTTCTTTTTATTCAAAGAGTGCATTTTGCCTTTGTGAGCTCTATTGCCATTGAAGTCTTTCTGAAGGATCACACAAACAATGTTTTCTCTTCTCTGTCAATAGTTTCAAGTTAATGCTATTTTAATTCATTAGTTCAGATTACTTGAAGGGACATGTAAGCACATAGATTTTCTATATTGAATGGTAATTGTTACCAATTAAACAAACCACCCTTGCAATATCGTAGTATTCTCATTATTATCCATAGTTTTAAATATTTAAGAGAGATCAGAAACGATTTGTGTATAATTTCACTATAGAAGACATGTTATTTATAAAGACAATTAACAAGGTCGTGTTTAATACATAACGTTATAGGAAGCTATTCCTTACTTCCAATAACGAAAAGTAATTATCGCCAACGCAAAACTTCTGCTTTCTTCAAACAAGGAAGTTATTGCTACAACTGAAATATTTCTTCATGCTTTTGAAGCTTTAAAAAATGATCTGGAATAGTAGCAATTATTAAGGTCCAAATTATAGGTTAAATAGCTTGTGAATCACTGAGGGTGATTCGCGCCAGGACTCTCATCTAGAAGGTAAACTCGTACTAAAATCCTGAAGTCCAGTAGGTTTCTTGTCTCAACCTCGGTTTTACCACTTTTTTATTGCTGATTGTCCTAAAAAGTGAATTCAGTGCTGTGAAACACTTACCACTCAAAAGAAATTCACACACATGAACTTCTTGGACTCTCGGAACATTTGCACGGACTTACTGAGTTTAAGATGTGGTCGTACTAGGTCACGAGTTGAATTCCACCATTCTTACATGTATGTATGCATATATGTATGTATGTATGTATGTATGTATGTATGTATGTATGTATGTATGTATGCATGCATGCATGTATGTATGTATGTATGTATGTATGTGTGGAGGCGCAATGGCCCAGTGGTTAGGGCAGCGGACTCGCGGTCATAGGATCGCGGTTTCGATTCCCAGACCGGGCATTGTGAGTGTTTATTGAGCGAAAACACCTAAAGCTCTACGAGGTTCTGGCAGGGGATGGTGGCGAACCCTGCTGTACTCTTTCACCACAACTTTCTCTCAAATTTTACTTCCTGTTTCTGTTGTGCCTGTAATTCAAAGGGTCAGCCTTGTCACACTGTGTCACGCTGAATATCCCCGAGAACTACGTTAAGGGTACACGTGTCTGTGGAGTGCTCCGCCACTTGCATGTTAATTTCACGAGCAGGCTGTTCGGTTGATCGGATCAACTGGAACCCTCGACGTCGTAAGCGACGGAGTGCCAACAACATGTATGTATGTATGTGTGTGTGTGTGTGTGTGTGTGTTTGTGTGTGTGTGAGTGTGTGTGTGTGTGTGTATGTTTTTATTTTTGACCCCTACCACTGTTTAATAAGATAGACACCGACAGCATAAGGACCAAGTTTTAAAAAAGTACTAGGATCTATTTGTTCAATAGATTGAAACAAATAAACGATAAAGGATATCCGCTAAGAATCGAGTATCGAAGTGTATCTAGGCACAGTAGACTAAACATAATGATCTGAGATAGAGCGAAGAAAATATGTACAATAGTAAATTGTCGTTACCCACATGTTACTATTAAAGGTCAAAGAAAAAGAAAAGAATATTGCTGAACGAATGAGAAATCTGCAAATAAGTAAATATTGTAACTTCAGATATATATAAGTGGCTACTGGTGTACTTGAGTATGTAACTAATCCAGCACCAATGATAAAAGACATTTTCACATTCACCGTTGAGTAGGAAATTACGAACGATTAATGGAACTGTAAAAATTTGCAAATTATTACAAGAATTTAGGTTGTGACATATACATAAACACATATAGACATAAAAACATCTATCTATCTATCTATCTATCTATCTATCTATCTATCTATCTATCTATCTATCTATCTATCTATCTATCTATCACCTACCTAACTATGTCTCTCTGTCTTTCTTCCCCCCCTCTCTCTCTATATATAGATATAAACAGGTAAACACCCTCTATCGTCATGAATGCCCATGGGATTGCGCCTAAGAAGTTCTCCGAGGCACAAGCCCGGGCAAGGTTGTTTAGGGGAGACCAACAGTCGCCCATTGCATACGAGCCTCCCCTAACCACACTACCATAGAGTGTCATCGAGCAACTCCATTTCCTTTTCATAATTTCTGAATTAATGGAAGTTTAGTTCGTTCTATCCCACAGATTTCTGTTTAAAATGTCCGACCACCAGATCTCGAGGATGCAGCACAGACATTTGTTGACGAAGGTCTGCGGCTACGCTTTATGACTTTGGTGACCTCCAATATCATACGTTAATTCATGCATGCATACGTATATACATACATACGTACGTACGTACATAAATGCATACATACATATATTTCTGTATATATAAGTGTCTATAGATAAACATATACACATCTATCTATCTATCTATCTATCTATCTATCTATCTATCTATCTATCTATCTATCTATCTATCTATCTATCTATCTGTCTATCTATCTCTACACACACGCGCATATACATACATACATACATACATACATATATATATATATATATATATATACATACACACATATATATA
>NC_068989.1:17152166-17158899 GCF_001194135.2 Octopus bimaculoides
TATACAATTAAACCTTGGGAGAGGCATTATGCCGGTAATAAACACACGCACTGGTTCAGTCCTTTATTAATTTATATAGTTTTTTGTTAAATTATTTCATTGCATTCTTGCAATCTCTTCAGTAACTTGTCTCTCCACTTCCATTTATATATATATATATACACATACATACATATATATACACATATATATAAATATAAACATATATATGTACACAAACAAACAAATTTATACATACACACATATACACATAGTTATATATATACATATACCTATAAGAACGTACACACACACACAAATATATACAATATACATATACATTTATATATATATTAACATGTATACATGTATGTGCTTGTGCGGAATTTGTGTATATTCGTCTGTTTATACATACATACATACATAAATAAATATATACATACGTACATATATATATATGTGAATACATAGATTGATATTGATATATATACACACACACTACATTCATCTATGTATGTATGGGTGTATAATCATATGTAGGTATATATTTTTGTGTTTGTATGTATTGGTGTGCGCGTGTTGGCAGATACGCACGCCTATTGTTCTGACTATATTTCCAAGCAAGACACTGTTGTCACTTTCTTAGCAACTTATATTGATTTCTAGCATAGTTACAAGGCCATACATCGCAAGAGCATTCATATCCGATTACAATAACCTTTACTTGACTGTGCAATGGAAAAGTTTTAAAACATTAACTCTCTTTGTCTCTCTCTTTCTCTTGTACCCACGCACATATCTTTTATTTTTTATTTGTTACAGTTATTGGACTGCAGCCATGTTGGAGTACTGCCTTGAAGTGTTTAGTCGAACCAATCGATACCAGTACTTTTTTTTAAAAGACTGTACTTACTCTGTTGGTCTTTTTAAAAAAATTGTTGCTAAACTGTTATGTTATGGAGACATAAACAAACCAACACCAGCTGTCAAGCGGTGGAAGGACAGACATAAAACAAAGGTGCACACAAATGCGTATACACATATGAAAAATAAATACGCCCTTTTAAAGCCTAGCCAGGCTCATGGGTCGGGTTTCCCGATTTCAATGGCGTATGTGTTCCCCAGCTGGACGGGACGCCAGTCCATCGCAACGTTACTCATTTTTGCCAGCTGAGTGAACTGGGACAACGTGAAATGAAGTGTTTTGCTCAAGAACACAACGCGTCGCCCGGTCCAGGAATCGAAACCACAATCTTACGATCATGGTGCTGACACCCTAACCACTAGGCCACGCGCCTCCACTATACACATATAGACACATACATATATATACAATCGGCTTCTTCAGTTTTCATACACGAAATTCATTCACAAGGCTTGGTGATGTAGTAGAAGACACTTGGCCAAAGTATCACGAAGTGGGACTGAGCTTGAAATCATGTGGTTGTGCAGGCAATCTTTTTACCACACACACACAGAGATCCATGTCTGAGGCTATATGTTCTGATTTTATATTTCCAATTCTTCTCGAATGGAGAGAGAGCTTGGCCCTAATATGTATGTATACATGTATGTATATATGTATGTATTTATGCATGCATGCATGTATGTATGTATGTATGTATGTATGTATGTATGTATGTATGTATGTATGTCTCTACTATTTTTTAATTATTATAAATCTTCCACTAAGGAGGGAACCGGTTTCCATCAAAGATACAAGGCTCCATCTTTGGGATGTAGTTAACACAGATAAATTCACATTTGGAACTCGAGAAAAGTCTTGCATATTTTTACTGTTCCACTCACAGATTGTACCTGTAATGTACGAATTAGCCGACCGATTTCTCTTTCTGAAAATCCCAGTTTATCCAGATTTTTCTTTAGGCATTTAGTAACAAAACCTCGTCCTCCAATTGTTATTGGTATGAATATGAATGGATATAGAAGCTGGAGGTTTCGAAGCAGTTGTCTATAGATATCCTCTTTTCCTTTGATTTTCAGAGAGATATTTATATCTGTAGAGCAAGTATGTATGTATGTATGTATGTATGTATGTATGTATGTATGTATGTATGTATGTGCAGATTTGTATGTTTTATGTATATATTCTCATGCATATAGTTACATATCTAGACATGCTCATATATATTTAAATGATAAATTTCTGGAAAGTTTTACAGATTTTTACAGTTCCAGTGATGGATTGGATCTGTAGTCTTCGAATGAACTTTCTCCTTTCTGGTTTTGAGAAGCCTAATTTCTCAAGATTGTTATTTGGGCAGTGTATTACATATCCCAGGGCCCCAATAATTACAGGTATAAACCTGAACTTGTAATCTGGATAGAGTAACTGCAGATTTCTCAATAGTTCAGCATAGGTGTTCTCTTTTTCCCTGATCTCCAGCTTTGTTAACATCTGCTCGTCAGTTAATTTTCACAACTGTGTGAAGTTTCTCTTCTGTATCCCAAATCATTATATGTATGTATGTATGTATGTATGTATGTATGTAACTATGCATGCAGTAATGAGCTGAGTAATCAATATCTTAACAATGATTTCTCTAAGCTACCAACAGTTTAACCACGTGTTCTGTATAAAAAAATAATCCAATACTGTCAATAGAATATCAGTTTAACACGAGCATCTGAAAAAATATAATATAGACATAGGAAAAACATTGGTATCAGTGAAAATTGATGATTGTCTGTGTCAGCGAAAACTAACCAATATCGTTTTAGAAAAGAGTAAGGATTAATTGCCGCGAAAATAGCAAAATACAACGTTTCTTTTCCTATGAATATAAGGAAGCCAGGTAAAAAATGAAAGTTGGAGATCGATTTTGTGCAGAGAGGAATAGCCAAAGACGAGAAGCGATATGATTGGATTAGAAACCGAGGAGGCAATGAACAAAAGAGAAGTCACAAAAAGTTGCAAAGTTGAAGAATCCTTTCTACTGAGGCACAAAGGCTGGATTTTTGGCGAGGGGGACAGTCAATCACATCAATTCCTGTACTCAATTGATACTTAATTTATCGATTCCGAAAGGATGAAAGGCAAAGTCAACCTCGGCGGTATTAGATCTCAGAACGTAGCGGCAAATGAAATGCCGCTAAGCATCTCGCTTGGCGTGCTAACGGTTCTGCCAGCTCGCAAATTTGAAGAATAAAGGTATGTTTATAAATCACCAAACACACGGAAAGAGTTACATTTGAAAGGATGTGTTCGAGTATGGTACGAACTATAAAGGGGTCAGGACGATGGATAATAGCTACAATACAACAAATACGTACATACTGAGCTATTAAGACAGTGCTTCATATTACCCCAGAGAGTCCACATAGGGTTTTTTTTGTGGTGGTGGTGGGGGCTATACGCAAGCAAAATAGTAAATTGGAGATCCACAGTAGTATTTTAAGGGTCCTACTCTTAGTCTTTTACTTGTTTCAGTTATTTGACTGCAGCCATGCTGGAACACTGCCTTTAGTCGAGCAAATCGACCCCAGGACTTACAGACAGACAGACAGACAGACACACACACACACACACACACACACACACACACACACACACACACACACACACACACACACACACACATACATATACATATATATACGATGGGCTTCTTTCAGTTTCCGTCTACCAAATCCACTCACAAGGCTTTGGTCGGCCCAAGGCTATAGTAGAAGACACTTGCCCAAGGTGCCATGCAGAGGGACGGAACCCAGAACCATGTGGTTGGGAAGTAAATTTCTCACCATACAGCCACACCAATCATTACTCCGCTCGCAAGTATGTATGACTTGGTAGCATGTACTGTACTTTCGCTAATTGTTTTATGCGTGTTTTCTAGTCTGCTAGCAATCATAGATACTTGCGAAGCTCTCTTACTCTTCATTTAGGGAGAGTCAAGAATTTGACAGCTGGAGATGCAGGACTGCCCTGGCACTTGACAGGTGATTATACTCAGCCGAATGGTGTGCCTTGCTTTAGTTACACAAAGTTCGCATTAAACTTTCTTTTATTCAGTGTTGATAACATACATAAGCAGTGAACTACCAGTGTTGATTAACTCGTCCGCAGTGTACTATCATCCCAAAGTTGTAACATCGACTCTGTATTATATTTACATAACATTCAACAATTCACACTTCGCTTCATTTAACAATTTTGGGAAAAACCGATATACTAATTAAAACGAATATGTAATTAAACTAGTCGTTTGATCCCAGGTAAACTCTGATCGAGGCGTTGCTACTACAATAGTTTTTACTTATCTTAAAAACCCTTTTGACCCTCCAACTCACCTGAGAACGTTCTGGTTCTATGATACCACCTTCTTGTTTCAAGTAATCTACATTTAAACTTCCACCAAACTTTCGTTTTAATGTATGTTCCATACACTAGTTTAATAATCCTTTGTACTATAGGCACAAGGCCTGACAATTAGGGGAAAGGGGTTAGTCGATTACATCGAACCTAGTCTTCAACCGGAACTTATCAACTCCAAAAGGATAAAAGGCAATGTCGACCTCGGTAGAATTTGAACGCAGAACGTAGAGCCGGAAGAAATGCTGCGAAGTATTTTGTCCAGTGTACGCACGATTCTGTCAGCTCACCCACCTTACTCCAGCTTTATTCTGACAAAGTCAAATTCTTTTTTTTTTTTTTAAATTTCAAAGTTAATTAAAACAAAGGCTGTATATTTTTTAAAAATGCAAGAGGTAACGAAAGAGTGATGAAAGAAAACAAAAAAAACTATAGTCTTCTACAGAAACGATCACGTGTATGTTTTCTTGGTCTGTAATGTTTGAGATATGATACAAAAATATGAGGTGCATAGTACTGAGTTTAGGGCGATAATATCGCAATGTGTTTTCAGAACAACAATATTATGCTTAGAGTGGAAATAGAAATGTGTTTAGAGCGATACTGTGATATCTACGAAAGTACTCACCTTGTTTGTTTTGCTGGCAAGCACTTACACTGATATGAAGTAAACACTGCTACTGCCTAGCAGCTGACATCCGTTGCTTTCTCCATCGTCTCCATTCAACCAGACAAAAGGTGTTGCCACGGACGCCCGGGTAACTATATAACTAAAGCGGTGTCGATACGATACCTGTTCTTACTTGTATTTTTGGCTTCTTGTAATATATGTATATGACGTACGTACGTTTGTATGTGTGTATGTATGTATGTATGTATGTATGTATGTATGTATGTATGTATGTATGTATGTATAATTGAACACACATCCATGTATGTTTATGTGTGTGTGTGTATGTGTGTGTGTGTGTGTGTGTGTGTGTGTGTGTGTGTGTGTGTGTGTGTGTGTGTGTGTGTGTGTGTGTGAAGCTGCGTGGCCAAGTGGTCAGAGTATTGCACTCAGGATAGCGAGGTCGTAGTTCGATTTCCGAACCAGGCTGTGCGTTGTGTTCTGCAGCAAAACATTTCATTTCACGTCGCTTCGACATCTGACGTGTGGCACACCACCCACCTGTGCAGGCAATGTTGATTTGATGGAGTGAATGTGCTGTGCTAATGAACAGCTCAATCATTAGATCATTATAAACAAATCGTCTGTGCAGAAAGTTGTGAAGGCCTTAACTATCGTGTACGACAGGATAGTCCACTTTAGATATATATGTGTGTGTGTGTGTGTGTGTGTGTGTGTGTTATTTCTTTACTACCCACAAGGGGCTACACACAGAGGGGACAAACAAGGACAGACAAACGGATTAAGTCGATTATACCGACCCCAGTGCGTAACTGGTACTTATTTAATCGACCCCGAAAGGATGAAAGGCAGAGTCGACCTCAGCGGAATTTGAAATCAGAACGTAGCGGTAGACGAAATACCGCTAAGCATTTCGCCCGGCGTGCTAACGTTTCTGCCAGCTCGCTGTGTGTGTGTGTGTGTGTGTGTGTGTGTGTGTGTGTGTGTGTGTGTGTGTGTGTGTGTGTGTGTGTGTGTGTGCGTGTGTGTGTGAAGTGGTTAAGATGTTGCATTTATGATTATAAGTTTGTCGTTATGATTCCTGGGATTGGCAATGCGTTCTGTCCTTGAGCAAAACACTTCCTATCACGTTGCTCCAATCCACTCAGATGACGAAAATGTCTAAACCTGGGGCAGACCGGAATCCCGTCCAGGGTAAGGAGGAATATATATATAGACACTACAGAATCCGGGAAAGCAACCTTATGAGCTAACGGCTAGGGAAGGATCCCTCGTCGTTTTCGCTGGTATGTCTTTAATTAAATAGACAACAAAGGAGGAACGAAACCCACGAGTTTCCCATTGTTATTACAGCCATTTTCTTCTCCTATATAACCTAAACTCCGGTTTACCAACCGAACCACCTGCTAGCGCACAACCTTACTAAAAGACTGTACCTACCCAGCTAATAGCCAGGAGCGACTCTGGTTTTAATTATCCCTTAGAGGTATTAAACCCCTCTAACTGATACCTACACTATATATATATATATATATATATATATATATGCGAGTAAAAATAAATACAAAAAAGGTGGGTTTTTTGTATGATTGTGTATAGAGGAATATATTATTTTGTTTAAAAGAGTTCCAACACTGTCTGTTTTTTATGTTTTATTTATATTCCTGCAGAACCAATGTGGGGTATAGAATATGGAATATACAATATATAATATAATATACAATATATAATATAAAATAAAATAAAATGGATGGCACCATGAAAGAAAGTATTGAATGTAGATGAAATAT
>NC_068989.1:17159593-17160512 GCF_001194135.2 Octopus bimaculoides
AAATCGACCCCGGGACTTATTCTTTGTAAGCCTAGTACTTATTCTATCGGTCTCTTTTTGCCGAACCGCTAAGTGACGGGGACATAAACACACCAGCATCGGTTGTCAAGCAATGCTCATTATTATACTCATTATTATGATTGACCGTTGACTGAACACTATTCAATTTTTTTTCTCCGTGTTTTTCTCCTTGTCTCCGTATTCTTTCTGTTGAAGAGCGTAGCTCGAAACGTCAAAGACTTTCCGTATTCCCGAGCGTCATACTAATATATACTTTTGTTATTTACACCACCTGTCCTCGTCTGTTGTTATTTTTTGTATAATCTCCCATATATATATATATACATATATACGACGGGCTTCTTTCAGTCCCCGTCTACCAAATCCTCTCACAAGGCTTTGGTCGGCCCGTGGCTAAAGTAGAAGACACTTGCCTAAGGTGCCATGCAGTGGGACTGAACCCGGAACCATGTGGCTGGTAAGCAAGCTACTTACCACACACCCACTCCTGCGCACACACACATATGTAAAAGTATGTATATGTGTGTGTATTCATATTTATAACTTAACCTTATGTACTTTCTAAAATCTCTGATGGAGCCTAGAGAAACACCCAAGTATCTCAATTTCATCTACTAATTACTTCAGTCCACTGGAGGGATAAAGGTAGAATGAGGTATTTTTGCCTCTTGGCTGAAACAGCTGTAAGATATTATCCCAATTTCTATTGCTATGTTATATTTTAATAATTACTGATATTTTATATTTTATATATTATATATGTAAAGCATAATATGTCATACATATTGACATAATATAATGTCAATAATTTGATGAATACCACCTATTGATCCCATCCATTTTTTATTGCTCTCTCTCTCTCCCCCCCTCTCTCTCTCTCTATATATATATATGTATA
>NC_068989.1:17160626-17161304 GCF_001194135.2 Octopus bimaculoides
GAGAGAGAGAGAGAGAGAGAGAGAGAGAGGGAGAGAGAGAGGGAGAGAGAAAACAATCAACCTTCCAACGGCGTTTGAATTATCAGAAATGGAGTAGAGCGTCTGATTAAATGTCTCGAAGTAGTGTCTTCTCTACATTGATCAAATTAGTTTTGCAATGTTATTGTATTAGTGGCTAGGATATCAGGATGCAAAATCGGTTGTTCGTGCCTTATTACTCTTATTTCCAAGCGGACATATTTCAGTGCAGAGAAATATTTGTTCGTTAGCCACGGCTACTGGCTTCAAAGCCCTTTGATTGTATAAATGCTTACAGAGGGCCTTGACGATGCAAGTTCTATGCTGCTACTTTAATGGTTTTTGTACCTAAACGTTCCGTGTCTCTATTCCCGGCAACTTTGAACTGTACGTGGAGATAAAAGAACCGCACCAGTAGTAGCCATTAATAATGAAGTTCCCTAAAACTTTCAATCTCCTGCACTCTCATTCTTCAATGAGCAGTAATATGGCTTCCTTAGAATAAGATCCACTTGACATTTACTCTCCTATGTCACTCACCGGTGGACTCTCGCTTTAGAGAAGTATGAAAAAAAACAAAAAACTTGGAGGGATACATGGGTGGGTAGATAGATAGACAAACAGATACCTTGGTAGATAGCTTGAAATATATATATATAT
>NC_068989.1:17162126-17162796 GCF_001194135.2 Octopus bimaculoides
AGAGAGAGAGAGAGAGAGAGAGAGAGAGAGAGAGAAAGAGATAGAGAGAGAGAGAGAAAGAGACAGTAGGAAGGAGGGAAAGAAATAGCAAGAGAGACAGTGGGAGGGAGAGGTAGCAAGAGTTAGAAATGCGGGTTCCCAAAAGTGGAACATGTAGTTTTGAGGATTGGTACAGAGTTATCGATTAAGAAAATAATGATTATAATAAATCAATGGAAATAGCCGAAGTGTATTTGTATTCAATATTTGGTGAAAGGGAAAATAAATATTTAAATAAGCACGTATATGGAATGAAAGTCGGGTGAAGTATGGGTATGTATGTATGTATGTATGTATGTATGTATGTATGTATGTATGTACGCATGTACGCATGACTGTATGTACGTATGTAGGAGGTTTAGTTTGGAGGGATATGAACTTATGAAACAACGTCTGCGAATTTGAAGATGTTCGTATTCGTTAAAAACAGATATTATAGAGAACTGAGTAAAGTGGTAACAGAATATTTTTCTAAGTTTCAAAAGGAATTAACTAGTGATAAAAATGATAAAAGTAGAGTATTCGAAGCAGAAAGATTTACTTAAAAATACTCTTACAAAAATTTGTATGATAACAAGTATTAAATAGCTTTTGATTTTTAGTCAACTGTACAATGTACATGTTTACAATA
>NC_068989.1:17163232-17165955 GCF_001194135.2 Octopus bimaculoides
ATATACGGCGGGCTTCTTTCAGTTTCTGTCTACCAAATCCACTCACAAGGTTTTGGTGGGCCCGAGGCTATAGTAGAGGACACTTGCCCAAGATGCCACGCAGTGGGACTGAACCCGGAACCATGTGGTTGGTAAACGAGCTACTTACCACACAGCCACTCGTGCAGCTTTCTTCAAAAATAACTCTGAACAATAATGTGGTGGAATTACTGTATCTAACTACTAGAGATCACAATAAGAAAAGCTACTTTTCATCATTTAATAAAGACGGGAAGCAGTGCCCATAATCTTTACAAAGCCCCTTATATTGGGGGAGTAAAGAAGGTGTCCTCAAGCCGGGAGATTTGGCCCGAATACTTTAAACGTTGTTGAAGCCGCAAGGTGACCTTTAGCGGTAATAGATGGTGATGACAAAATCGGTTAAGCGATTAATGCTACTATCCAAGAAGACCACGACGTCTTCCAGCTCCAAACGCAAGACTCCATCCCGTCTGATGGTCTAATGATCCCGCTAATCCACAGTGCGAGAATGGTGCTTTACCAACTTCGGAAAGATGCAAGAGAAGGTTGACTTCGGAGGAATTTGACCATAGAAAGCAAAAAGGAATTTTGCCATTGACTCTAACAAGACTGTCAATCCATTGCCTACTTTGACTGCTTTCTTAAACACTTATTTTAAAAATCATGTAAGTTATATTGAAATACGTATGTGTACAGATGTGGAGGCGCGTGGCTTAGTGGTTAGGGTATCAGCACCATGATCGTAAGATTGTGGTTTCGATTCCTGGACCGGGCGACGCGTTGTGTTCTTGAGCAAAACACTTCATTTAATGTTGCTCAGTCCACTCAGCTAGCAAAAATGAGTAACACTGCGATGGACTGGTGTCCCGTCCAGCTGGAGAACACATACGCCATTGAAACCGGGAAACCGGGCCTATTAGCCTAGATAGGCTTTAAAAGGGTGCGTTTATTTTTATTTATATGTGTACAGATTAATTTGAAACACTATAAATTTATAAAAATTAATACGATTGCAATTATTACTTCGATTAAAAGCGCTGAGCGGCCTCAAATTAATTTAATTTGATACTTTCATATAATTCGTATAATTTGATACTTTATAATGACTGTAACACATTTAGGTTGTTAGTATTATAATGCTTATACAATTAGGATTTAGAACAAGTGGTGTAATTTAAAGAAAAGTGGGTAAATAAAAATTAAATCTAAGGAAATCTAGTGTAGTGAGAGGTATTACGTACAACATTTCAAATAAGATGAATCATTACAATATATGTTTTGTGTAAAATGTTATGCATAAATGTATAGAAATATAAACACGATTTGGAATTAGATATAATGTGTAAAAATAGTGCCTCTTAATTTTCATAAAAGTAACCAAATAGTTTGTAAGAAGCATAAAAGAGAAAAATAAAAATTGTATAATTTAAATGTACAAAATGTTTTATAAATGATAGTTTGAAATTAATAAAACATGTTACTGAAAGCAAACATAAATGTAATAAGGTTGAATTAAAAAAGAATAGCTTAAAATTATCTCCCTTTTTGAATTACTAATAATTAGCGCTAGTTTATTTTTTGGTTATCATTCTCCAGCGTGTTAAGGTTACCTCTATAATTTCCATAGAAATTATAGCTACCCCTGATTTTATTACGACGTTTCGTATCCGAGACGCTAGATGTAAACAAACAATGAAATCGAGGATGAAAAATGGGTAATGGGTGTATATGCCATATTTCGGAAATTTTTGTTCCTTCATCAGCACCCATCTAACCTATTAATCATCCACAAATCTATTGCTTAAATAGTCACTACATATAGCGGTGTGACGTTATTGAATATACCAAGTTATAACGAAATGCTGTATCCTTACAAGTCATAAATTTCTCTCCAGCAGTTCACCTGACCTCAGTGTCGGTTGATACCTATGAGTGTGCTTGGCTGTTCCAACACCTTAACCTCGCTGTCGCCCGCAGTAATACTGTATGTGTGTTGGTTCCAGTTAACCTTGTGGTGTGTACCCAATCGATGCACTTGGTGTTGAATTGATGTTTTTTCTTTCTTTCTTTCTTCCTCCTTTTCTTCTTTATAATCTTTACCCCTTTTTTCTTTCTTTGCCTAAGCGTTGGGGGTGTTTACGCCCCTGTAACCCAGCAGATCGACAAGCGAGACCGATAGAATAAGTACGAGGCTGAAAAAATATAAATACAGGGGTCAATTCGTTCTACTAATATTCTTCAAGACGGTGTCCCAGCATGGCCGCAGTCTAATGACTGAAATAGGTAAAAGGTAAAAGAGAAGAAAATCCATCTGTCTGTCTGTCTGTCCGTCCGTCCGTCCGTCCGTCCTTGTGTCTGTTCGTCGGCTTGCCTGTGCGTGCGTGGGCATGCACGTGCCCGGATTTTTGTGTGTACCGGTTGCGATGCAATTTCCATGTCCCAAATTCTACAGGTAATGTATTGATTAAAGCGATAGTAGGGCTGGAGACACTTGTCCAAAGTACCAAGATCGAATCTGACGCAGCAATCCTATATAAGAATATATATATATATAGTGGTGTTTGACAGTACGTTTGGCGTCGTATAACAGTATACGGTTGTATATAACAGTATATATGATGTTTTATAACATTATATATAGTCATATATGAAAGGATATATATATATATATATATATATATATATATATATATATATATATA
>NC_068989.1:17166513-17167760 GCF_001194135.2 Octopus bimaculoides
TGTTGCTTAATATGTTTTGCTAAAATTGCTGTTTCTTTTCAGATATCAGAAAAAGGTAATTAAAATTCATTAAAATGACAGATCTATCGGACTGTGAAACATGTCAAATTGTTGGTGCTCGTATGGCAGGCGCTAGCATAACGGAAACAGCCGAAATGTTTGGTGTATCAAGAAGTACTGTCTCGAAAGTAATGACAACCTTTGAGAAAGAGGGAAAAACCTCCTCGTCGAAACAAAACTCCGGAAGAAAACCAAAACTTTCAGATAGGGACCGTCCTACTCTTACACGAATTGCTAGAAAGGATCACAAAAGTACATCTCCCAAAATTACTGCAGAGCTTAAAGACTACCTCCCAGTTTCCACAAAAACTGTTCGCGCCGGGAGCTTCACAAAGCCGGATTTCACGGGAGGACTGCAATAAAAAAAACCCCACTACTTTCAAAAACAATCGTTGTAAAGCGTTTAAAGTGGAATAAAAACCTACAGAACTGGTCCCTAGAGCAGTGGAAGAATATTATTTTCTCAGACGAGTCATCCTTTACCTTATTTACAACCAGCGGCCAAGTATACGTGTGGAGACAGCCAAAAGAAGCATTTAATCCAGACCACCTTCTTCCAACTGTTAAACATGGAGGATGATCTGAGACTAGTAAAGTCAGCAAAAACAATACGTAGCTTGTTGCATGGATCTCAACTATGGGATATGAAAGTAGATTTAGAGAAGAGATTGTAGTTTTCCCAGGTTGTCCATACAAGCTTGAAGCCAGATGTCCTGTGGCTTGAAAAGGTCAAGAAAACATTCCCAATTGAACTCACAGTCCCGAGGGAAGAGGGGTGTAATGAAGCCCATGAACGGAAGCGTGCCAGATAAGAGAGCATTCTGAGGATTTCAGGGAGAAGGGATGGCTTTTTCCAGTCAAGGTTGGCTGTAGGGGATTCTCTTGCTTAGTCGGAACGGAGGATGCTTACAACCTTTGGAACGAGAGGTAAGGAGTAAGGAGCGATTGTGCGCAGGATGGGAGAGGCAGCTGAAAGAGCCTCTTGTTGGCATTGGAGCAAGAGAGAAGAGTAAAGCTGGAAGCCAGAAGGAGAAGCGAGGAGCAGTGACTTGGCCATCTCTGCTGACCCACCAACGAGAGGGTGTTACGGTTCAGGGTCGAAACACCCGATGAACGTTGGATACCATCTGATGACATCAGTTCCTCCTAGCCTTATTAAAACACACACACACACACACACACACACA
>NC_068989.1:17168148-17172090 GCF_001194135.2 Octopus bimaculoides
ATATATATATATATATATATATATATATATACACACATATATGCATTTATATAGAGTGATATATAATCGTGCATATACTCGTATATGATAAGGCATGTAACGGGTACATATCGTGCATCATAGCAGTGCGATGCTTCAACCAAGAGAAATATCTATTAACAAAGATTTGTTATTTTCATTTTTATTTATTTCAAAATTAATACAAATCTACAAAAGTTTAATAGAAGGTATATTAAGTGAATAAATTAAAGTGTTCATTGTATAATAATTAATTGAATTATAATTGAGAGGTTACAACAACTGGATTTGCAGCAAATAGTGGATTTAATCGTCCTATTGTTCTCATACATGTGATTTATTGTGATTTTTGGGTTTGTGTAACTTTGAGTGTGATTGGCTGGATGACGAGTAAAAGGAAATTAATTATGGGTGTGCGATAGATTAAAAGACTCGGGAGTAAATGGGTTAACTTTTGAAAGATAGGTACAGAAATGCAAAGAACAAAATATATTGTCAAAGAACAAGGGGAAGAAATGGGTTTTAGGATATAGGTGTGTATGTGTATACGAATGTATATAAGTATGGAGAAAGAGAAAAGGAAAAGAGAGAGAGAAAGAGGGAGAAGGAGAGAGAGAGAGAGAGAGAGAGAGAGAGAGAGAGAGAGAGAGAGAGAGAGAGAGAGAGAGTACTGTTTAAAAAGTGGTTAGATCTCTGGGTTATAGTGCTGAATTTACAAAGCAAAGCATTGGAGATGAGGACGTATTCATCATACCATATGGATAGTTAATAGCAAGACTAGGGAGGATATGTGGCAGATGATAAATGGTAACAGGAAATCGTGAAACTATAGAGTACCGAACGATAAAGAAGAATATATCGGAATAAATATTAGAAATCCGATACATTTGTTGTCTAGTAGCAAGAAGCTATGAAATATAGATGATTTAATGCTGTATATATATATATTTTACTTGCCACGTCTGATAGAAGGGGAAGTGCTCATAGGTCCGCAGGCCCTCATAGACTAATGAGTTCTATGCCATTTATGTTCTTCTTGCGTCAATATAAGTCAACACCTGAAGGAAAGATATGAGCTGAAAGGGAAATTTAGAGAGTCGACGTTCTAGAAAGAAAGGAACGAAGGTCAAACTGGATTGGGCCTGGTGAGGTTGCAATACGGATGATGAGAGGAAGGCACAGTCAGCTCTGAGAACCAGATCCCTTTATGATAATGGTAGAAAAGTTAGACGAGACAACACACCCGTAGGCCAGAGGCTGCAACATGTCTAAAACTTAATGCCAATCACTACGATTCTCTGTCTGAAGCAGCTGCAGCACCACCCCACGTGAGGAATTCGTTATTATAACATTTATATATGTGATATACTTACCAATAACTAATACTCTTTATAGAGAGTAGCCTCCCCAACCCAATGTAGATCTACTTGATCAAATTCATGTAAATTCACACTCTTCAATTTTCTTGGTCCCATACGCATAATAACCCAAAATATTGATTCGAAATAAATACTGTCCCAACATTTCCATCCCAAATTTACAAGTTCCCTCACATGTTTCATACCGTACACCCTGCTGTACAAACTCCCATTGTGGCTATAATAACATTTGCACCATCCAGTATAACTGCCACGAAATAACGTAATTGAAATATCCCAATATCCCAGTCCCCCAATACTCCAATGTGAGCGCACGCGTATACACACACACACACACACACACACACACACACACACACACACACACACATATACATACATATATACATACATATATACATACATATACACATAAATATATACATATATATATATATATACTTTATTTAAAAGCAGAAGAAATATAACAAAAGACTGTTACTCGGAGTTTCACATGGTGATAAATTATGGTTAATAATTTTAAGGATATCTCAAAAATAGAAAAAATCCAGAGCTTAGCAAATGCGGGGCTGAGAACAAAGCTATTGAAATTCAAATCCGACTTGCTTTCGGTAAATTTAGACCTTGTTCAAAAGTTAATTTGTGTTGTCTAAGCATTGGTTTATAATACAGTAGATTTTTTTGTCATTAGTATGCAAGTTTTGTATGCGATAGCCGTGATTGTATGACCAGTTTCTTTACATAATAGCCATCAAAAAGTAACGATTATAACCGTACATTCTGTGAGGTGAAAGTAATGTCTGTGGATTTGTTTTAGGAATGCAGCTTTAAAACATCAGGTAATTCTACTCCTGCTTTCCAAAATATAAAGAAATACTGTGAAAACTTGATTCAATGGAGAACTGAGATAAGACTGAATTAGTGTTTGTTATTATTTTCGTTTGTTTGTCATTCACAAAAATATTGCATAACAATATTTCTTAAGTTTTAGTTACATATTTGTTTACTGTATTTGAAATTACGTTAACCCCGCCACCGTCTCAAAACAAGGTATGTTTGTGCAAGTTAATAAGATTGATGGGGCCCTCGATAATTTTACTTGAGATTAACATTGATATTGATCTTATTCAACAATTCCTACTGTTTCTTTTAGTTTTTACATAATTTTTGGCTATCATCACCATCAACTCAGCCATCATCGTTTTCGTTGTCATTGCCCACTGATATATTTGTGTTCAACTTCATTATTTTCGTCATTCATTTTCCCTCTAAAGTGCTAAACTGACCCGCAGAACAATGCACAGGTCAATTAACTATTTTAAAATCTCTTATTTAGAAACCTATTTTTATGAGATATGGTGTTGCATATTTAGATGGACGTAAAAGAGACTAAAGGGGAGATAAGACAGAAGAAATGGAGAATCACTTCTGTCAAAATATTCACAAAACAAGAGGGAAAGCATGTGATTGTCCAGCACACACGCCAGCAGTCTATGGTAGTAACAGCAATCTCACCATCTCCACTACCATCACTAGCAAGATGAAGGCATTTGAGGGAGAAGGTAAGAAGTTTCCCTCTGTCAGGTGGCTTGGCCCAAAAAGGGCGGGCAGTTTACCCTTATCGAGTGGCGATGAAGAAACAAATTGTATGATGGACATATTTAAAGGATTGAAGGCAGCCATTTTCTTCTTGAGTCAAAACTTCATCCGACTTGGAGAAAAGGTAAAGAATGCAGGAGAGTTGTGCTTTCCACTGCACTTGCTGAAAGGTTGGTGAAAGATGTGAGAATGAATGCACATGTGATGAATGTACATGTGAACCGGAAACCCAACTAGGAGAGTATCGTTGTACGTGTTAGCCAAAAAATAGACGTAAATCTATCGCTTTCTTAGACTGGTTATAAGTGGTTGACCACCCTGCCTTCTGTTCTAGAGAACATTATCTTCTTTTTGAATCCTAAATTGTACAATTCTGATCAAGATTAAACATGCCCAGAATTGTTTTTGTAATTTATGCAATAAATCCCCTAGTGGCAATTTAAGAAATTATCATTATTATCATTATTAAGGCTACGAGCTGGCAGAGTCGTTATCACACTGAGCAAAATGCTTAGCGGCATTTCGTCTAGTTTTAAGTTCTGAGTTCAAATTCCACTGAGGTCGACTTTACATTTCATCCTTTCGGGGTCAATAAAATAAGTACCAGCTGAGCACTGAGGTTGATGTAATCGTCTTGTCCCCTCACCCCCAATATTTCGGGTTTTGTATCAATAGTAGAATAGATTAATATTATCATTCTTATACTATTATCGTTAATAATGTTGCTCTGTCTTCCTAATAATGTTATTGATGTTAACTGTGTTGTAGTTGTTGCCAACGTAATTGTTGGCCTTGATTCTATTGATGTCCTTATTATTCGTTCTAATATATATACATACATATATATATACATACATACATATATATATATATATATATATATTTATCCACAGTCATTAAATATGTAACTGTTAATTGTAAAATAAGGCGGTAGATGTGGCAGCGA
>NC_068989.1:17172673-17177379 GCF_001194135.2 Octopus bimaculoides
ACCTACCTACCTACCCCCCTCTCTCCATAAACATATTTACATATAATAAAATTTTATTTATATATTTACATATATGTATACGTCTGTATGTGCACATATATATGCATGAATGCGTGAACATACATACATACATAAAGTGAGAGGTGGTAGTGCAATGACATGATCTTGTTTTGTAAGCTGACACCGAAAAAGGTATGAATAAAAGGCGAGATACCATTGCTCATGGGTTGCTATAGGAGACAATTATAGTGCATGATGATATCGCATTATCTATACACTGTAGATCTACTGTATATATGTGTAATATACTGGATACCATTAAACAGAGAATAAGTTGGTGGTGTTAAACTGGGTGACAGCTTAGAGCCACTATTATTCCTATTCACTCTATACAGAAACATAACGAGCTATAATATTAAAAGTTATTTGCTATTGTTTACGGAAAGTGACGCTCAAGTTTATTTAACTCTACGTCACTCGCACAAATATACGATTGTAAATATTTCATTGTTTAAACAGTGAATAAAATTTGGTAGAAGGAAACGGTGCGGAAAACTATTGTATGTGTGTGTATCTTTTTGTTTGTGTTTGCCCGTCGTCGCTTGATAAACGGTGTCGGTTTGTTTAGGTCCCCTTATTGAAGCAGTTGAGCAAAAAGAGAACCGATACAATAAGTACTAGGTACCTCAGCATAATCGCATCCTAGTATTTGAAACCAGTTATGTATACGCAAACACACACACACACACACACACACACACACACACACACACACACACACACACACACACAAAAGAAATAAATAAGATTCAGTTGAATCAGGTACTTAAGCTGAGGCACCAAGTTAGTCCGGTATTGTCCGTAATGCACTAATACATGGATATCCTTATTACTTATGTGCAATATATGTATGTATGTATGTATGTATGTATGTATGTATGTATGTAATGACATTTTGGGTTAAGACAAAAGATTACTTTATGCAAGAAACAAGATATAGTTCACTCATGCATTGATACATATATTTGTCATTAGTGATAAGCGAGCTGCAAACGTAAAATCAACCGACCCAGAACTGTAAGACTCTCAGTCGTTTCTATCTAGAGGTTTTCTAAAATTCCTGATCGCTGCGGTTGGTCTGATTAAACAATAATAATGATTTCTAAGGCATAATATAACACAAAGATTGGAGAGAGGTACATTCGATTATATCGACAGCGATACTTTACCGTTGCTTTACTGCATCGGCCAACAATAAAAAGTAATATTGGTCTCGGCAGGCTTTCGACAGATGGCCTTATCGTATTTTCCGATGCAATTAACAGTATAAGCTAATCTGCAGCCTTGTGTAGCCACGAATTACTATTAAAGAGTCGCCTCCCTTAATAGAATGATTAAAGCAGTATGTATGTATGTATGTATGTATGTATGTATGTATGTGTTTTTTCTGCCTGCCTGTCTGCATGCCTGCCTCTCTGTCTGTCTGCCTGTCTGTCTGTCTGTCTGTCTATCTATCTATCTATCTATCTATCTATCTATCTATCTATCTATCTATCTATCTATCTATCTATCTATCTATCTATCTATCTAGCTAGCTAGCTAACTAGCTATCTCTGGCTGTGTGATAAGAAGCTTGCTTCCCAACCACATGGTTTCAGGTTCAGTCTCACTGTATGGCTCCTTGGGCCAGTGTCTGTTGCAATAGTCCCGGGCTGACCAAAACCCTGTGAGTGGATTTGGTTGAAAGAAACTGAAAGAAGTTCATCTACACACACGCGTGCGCGTGCGCGTTTGTGTGTGTGTGTGTGTGTGTGTGTGTGTGTGTGTATGTGTGTGCGTGTCATTGTCTTTATGTTTGTTCCCCACCACTGCTTGACTACCGGTATTGGCTTATTTACGTCTCCGTAACTTAGCAATTCGGCAAAATAGATCGAAAGAATAAGCATCAGACCTTAAAAGTAAGTACTGGGGTCGATTCTGTTTCACTAAACAATTTGGGGTGATGCCCCCAATATGGCCGCAGTCCACTGATTGAAACAACTAAAAGAAAGAATAAAATATATATCTATCTATCCGTTTTTACATACATATATATATATATACATACACACACACACACACTCACATACACACATATTCCTTATTTGTGATTTAATAATTCACGGAATATTTTTCTCCAGCAAATGCAGTGTTTAGCATCCATTCTCACTTTTCGTCGCTTTCCTATAGTAAATGTGTTTGTGCGTGTATGTGTGTGTTTGTGTGTGTATGTGTGTATGTATGTGTGTGTGTATGTGTGTGTGTGTATGTGTGTGTGTATGTGTGTGTGTATGTGTGTGTGTATGTGTGTGAGTGTGTGAGTGTGTAAGCGTGTGATTTTTCCAATGCTTATTGTTTGTGTTCTTTAAATTAACTAATTAATTAACTGATTAATTAATAAAACGTGCAAAAATATTTTTAAGACAATAAAAAATCTGAATAATAAAACCCGAAGTCAGACCATTAACTCTGTTTACTCCTTCAATGGCAAAACTTGGCAGAAAAAAGGACTCTGAAAGATATGACGACCTGCCCATTTAATGTCCAGTGTGTAACAGCCAGTTTTAGTGACGAAATAGCTGATGTCATAGGTACAGTAGTCTGTGTAAATTATAGAGATTTCTTCAACAGAGTTCGCCGGACAAGGACCTTGGATACCTACTGTCAATGGACCAGTACCTTCTACGGTTCGAACCTGAAAACAGTAGAAAATAATGGAAAGAAAATGGAACCTTTACAGTCAAATATACACAAAAATACATCATACACACATGCAATCACACATATACAGATGCAATCACATCTGCGTACATGCATGAGTTTATTAATATTACGTAAAACTTCAAAGGCAGCGAGCCGGCAAAATCGGCAGCACGCCAGAAGAAAAATACACAAAGTAAAATCTCAACAATGGCTGAGAAGCTCAGGACTCAAAGCAGAGACTGAGGGATTATTAATTGCAGCACAAGACCAAAGCCTTCCCACTAGAAATCACCCCCCCCCAACCAACAAAAAAAAAAACAATGAAAGAAATACAAGTAACTGCAGAAAATGTGATGGTGGAGAAGAAACAATAAATCATATTGTCTCTGGTTGCCCAGTCCTGGCTAAGAAGGAATATATCCACAGGCACGACAGAGTTGGGACCTGTATTCGTTGGAAGCTACGCCAACACTGGAATAACAAGAGAAAAAAGATGGTATAGGCACACGCCAGAAAAAGTCACAGAAAACGAGAAAGCAACCATACTCTGGGATATGCCAATACTCACAGATAGAGAAATTAAGACCAATAGGCCGGATATAGTTGTCAGAGATCACCAAGAAAAAAATGATTTCTAATCGATGTATCAATACCAACAGATGACATAGATGAAATAGCGGTAACGCGAATGCGGAGCGGGAAAACAGAAAAAAATCCTATTATAGCAGGCGCATTAGGTATGATGAGAAAACATTCAGACAAATACATAACAAAAACACCAAAACTTACAAGTATACATAACATACAGAAAATAGTACTACTAGGCACTGCACACATCCTACGTAAAATACTTTCAATATACTGAAAATAAGAGCACCACAACAGACCACAGCACATACCCAAGGCACACAGAGCTGCGCTCGGTAGTGCAGTGAAAGCAAGTGATGAAAATAAGACTACTGAATAATAATAATAATAATAATAATAATAATAATAATAATAATAATAATAATAATAACAATAATAGTTGCCCATATCACGAACGAATGCCCCAGACTCGCTCAAAACCACTACAAGTTGTGGCGACACGATAAGGTAGCGAATGTGCTACATTGGAAACTGTGTGAAAAGTGGGGACTAAGGAGAGGCACGGCGTGGTATGAGCACAAACCGTAGAAAGTGGCGAAGTCGGAGACTAGCAAAATCCTCTGGGATTTCCCAATCCAAACAGATCAGGTGCTAGAGCGTAACAGACCAGACCTAGTGGTGGCGGACAAGGTGCACCACATATGCTATATAGTTGACGTTGCATGCTCCTTTGATCCACGAATGGTCAAAAGGGAAGGCGAAAAGATAAATAAATAAAACCCTCTTAAGTACGAAATAGCCCGGTTATAGAAAATGAAGAAAGTGAAGATAGCGCTAATTATTGCTGGGAAGAGTATCAGAAGGCACCAAAGGGAATATAGAGGGATTTTGGAATAGAATGCCCAGTAAAACTGTTACAAAAGGTTTGCCTCCTTGGCATGGCCAGAATAACCAGGAAAGTATAAGATAGCTGAAAAGAATGGATAGCATGGTACCGTACGCTGCAAGTAGCAAGCCCGCAAGGCATGCAACACCCCAGGAGCTCTAACAAAACCTGTGACAAAGAGCAAGATCAATGCCTACCTACAAAGAACTACCAGGCCAACATATTAAAGAACGGCAGCTCCCCATTATGTCGTATATGCCAACAACAAAATGAGACCATCGATCATGTTGTCTCCATGTGCAGTCTGCTTGCACCTACAGAGTATCTCAACAGGCATGATAGAGCTGCACAATATATTCACTGGGTAATATGCAAAAACCTGGACTTGCCCCATGATAAAAACTGGTGGGAACACAAACCACCCCCAGTATTTGAAAATGATCACATTGCACTCCTCTGGAACTTCACCATTCAAACTGACAGAAAGATA
>NC_068989.1:17177690-17186510 GCF_001194135.2 Octopus bimaculoides
CTCATGGGAACTGCCCATATCCTACGTAAAATACTGTCTATGTGATCTCAAATTTTAAAGCAAACATAATTTTCTTATGGTTTCTTAAATATTCACTAGAACAAAACTGTACAAATCCAAATATATGGTACCCTAGGCATAACACCTACATGAGCTTCTAACTCTTGAGGTCTCTGGGTGAGACTTGGATCCAACTTGTACAAATGCAAAACAAAAGTCAAACATAAAATAATAATAATAATAATAATAATAATAATAATAATCCTTTCTACAATAGGCATAAAGCCTGAAATTTTAGGGGAGGGGGCTAGTCGATTACATCGACCTCAATGTTTTACTGGTACTTATTTCATCGATCCCGATGGACAGCTGACACATTCCCATCATACCCAGCAAAACAAGCTGTGAGTTTTCATCAAATAATAATAATAATAATAATAATAATAATAATAATAATAATAATAACAACAACAACAACGTCAACAACAACAGTAACAACGACGACGAAGAGGAGTATGGTAATGATGTAGCCGAGAGAAAATATGGAAGTTTGAGGATTTCATACTCAGGTATTTAAATTAAGAAGCGATTGCTATGTTCATAGTACGGCCGATGTGAAGTGAGTTAGTTTAACAGAGAAGCGAAAGCAAGTCACTGGTCCGACTCATTGACTACAAATTAACTGATATAATGCAATTAAAGTCTTATAGAATAGCCGTATGATGAAAGACGTTCCAGCCAAACAATAACATATATTTCTAGAGTATCTATGGTGTGTCCTATACTAAAGATATTTTTTAAGGGCGATTTCAAAAGTATTTCTCGCAGGTCAAATGATCACGTAGATTCTCACAACTGTGTCTTATCTTTACGTCAGTCGAGTGATCAATGTGATATTTTGCTTCTAGTCTTGTAGGATGGTAACTTGCAAGAATCTACGTCATCTTTTAATGTGCCTTGTCTTTTGATGTGCCAGGCGAGTAAATTATCGCACAACTAACCTATCTTACTGGATTAATCCTCTCTCTCACAATTATTAAAATTGTCACACTCGCCAAAATCTATTAACTCAAACTATAGCTTTCAGTTATCATACGGACTGGCAAATATACATGAAGACGATAGTTTATTGAGAAAGATTAATAAGACAAACATGTCCAAGTTATTCACGATACTTACTAAAAGTCAGTGTCACATTCCATTGCATTCCCCCATTTAATTGATTTTTTTAATTAATTTTAATTTCAGAGTTATCTACCTGTCTTTCATTCTCACTATTAATAATTAACCAGATTTCTTTTTCTTTACAATATAAGTCAAATTTGAATAAAGTATAACATTTTTTGTCGCTACATTCAGTTAGATCTGATTCATCAGCAAAATGATGTCCTATTTCTATTTCATCCAGTTATGAGTTGAACACAGATCTGAAAATGTAACGTTTTATCCTAACTATAACTTGATTTGTTCCTCGTTCCCCATCCGAACCAAAAAACTAGCTTTACAAGAAGATTGCTATGATTCTCGTAACATCATTATTCATGCATGATATTGAGATTATATATTAGGGTATGTTGGGAACTGAAAAGTAACATTTTCAGAGGCGCAAGCGACTTAAACAAAGTCAAATCCCTACTGGATACTGAAAGTGCGTCCTAGTTTCGGAACACGAGTAATTCATCTCTCACTCAACGTAATACTGGGCATTAACTATATTGAATAAGCAAGAGTTGGTACGCTTAAACTGGAATGTAAAGTTGTTTTGTTTTGAAACTAAAGAAGATCAAATATAGCTCAAAAGAGGAGTACATTCCTTCTTCAATGCAAACCAATCTATTTCCACTTTAAACTGTTTATTTTACTCATTTAATCATCCTTCCCCAGTCTTCTCATACTCTACTTTTTATTATATTAAATATATATTTTATGCTTGGAAACTTACCTGGAAGAAATTGAGAGTTTTCACGTAACCAATTTCAAGTCCTGGTCCAAGGGCATAGCACACGCTGTCGGGTCTTTCTTCAGTCGCAGCTATTGCTTTATGAAGAGACATAAACAGACATTCCATGCTTGGGGGAAGTAATTCATGAGTCGGCATAGAAATGCTGCTTGGTGGCCAATCACTTGAATGACTTAATTCTGATTCATTGATATACCATTGACGAAGGGAAGTGTCTGACAATGTATAATCTCCTAGAAATGAATCGTTTTGTTCTTGAACACCTCTGTTTGTAGGATAAATATTTCCTGTTTCAATGTTTCCTACCTCAAAACCGTTATGTAACATGTGTGTTTCACTAGTTTTCATCTTGTTAGTATCATAAAACTTTTCACTGCTATTCACACGATTCGCACAACAGTTACAGCCGGGACATTTAGGCAGCTCATCCAGTGCTGGTTCACCAATTGAAGCTAATTCCTCAATGTCTGCCAAAGATGATACATTCGTAGCATCTGATCTCTCAAAGTATTGGAAATACATATTTTGTTCTGCTGGGTTAGACACTGACGTAAATGTCTGGTTACCAAAACTTTCGTTGATATGTAATTCTTCTTCGGTATCAGTTAGTGGTAGTTCGTTGAGACCGTGAGGATAAGATTGGTACTGACGTGCAAAAGATCCCCTATATAAACCTGATGGTTGATTACTTGTATGACAGTCACTGTAATGGTTCTGACATAGTCCAACTTGTGGAATGTCACTCTTCCGTCTTTCTAATGTATTATCCCAATATAATCCTGATTTTTCTGAAATTTCAGACCATCTGTGTCCAGAATGAAGTTTTTCGAAAGGTGTCTGTTCACTCGTTTCAGGGGAGAAATCACTAGAATAAATGTCACTTCTATCATCCCGTTTCCGGTAGTCATAAGGAACAGTTAAATATTTCTGACGAACTGAGTCATCCACTCTGTTATATGTATTGCCATTATTCACAAGGGAGTTTTTGTCTATTTCATTAGGATTTAAAATTGCTTGCAGCAAAGCCCCATTATACAGTTCACTAGAAAGAAATTCCTCCAAATCTCCGAAGATTTCTGGTGTCATATATTTCACTGAATTTTTTTCGAAATTTTCTCGATGCATTTCCATCTCGTTAGGTTTGAACTGTTGAAAGCTGTCATATTCATTTATGTTAAAGTCATGGAGATGTTTAGCAGACGATTTTTCTACGAAGTGTTCTGTGCGTTTAAAATGGTCAGATTCTTTCTTCTGAAAGTCTGAATATTTTGTAAAAGGTGTTGTTGTAACATCACAAACGCTTTTTCTTTTCATAGTTCTCCTTTCATTAAATTCTTGAGTTCTTTGTGGGGAAGGAGATCTAGAATTTATAGCAATACCACTGTCATTGGTTTCTATTGTGAATTGACGCACTGGAACTTTGGCCGATTTTCTTAACCAGTTCTGAACATAGCATTGACTCGTATCTTCTGCTGTTCCTATATTTTCTTTTTCGTTAGGGATTGTATGTTTCTCGAGAATAATAGTGGGGACTTCTTTGTTCGAATTTGCGAGAGCATTGCTATCAACTGTACTATTCAAAGCTTCCTTTTTATCATCGACATTGTAATTATGTAACACTAATAACTTACGTTTCTTCACCGTCAGACTATTTTCACATTTGGAACTGTTTTTATTTTGACACTTGCCGTCATAATTTACTCGTAAATTGTGCTTGTTCCGCGGGTTTTTGAGGAAAATTTTAACCTCCGATTTAAAAATCTTACCTTCATCTCCCTGTCTCTCCGTTGAGGTAGAAGACGAATTAGATTTATTTGACATGTGACTGCAGTAGTGTGGATCAGAAGCAATCCTAGAATGTATTCCACAAGATGGAAGGCATCCAGAACTATTACGAAAACATTTATTTGGATTTTCTCCATTACATTTACTTTCATCATGGTGATAGAATGGACATCCAACACCTGTTTGTTTGCCATTTAATGCATCTATACATTTTTTACATCGACTCTGCTGTTGCCATATAAATGGCGGGCTTCGACAGTCTTCATGAAATGTTTCATGTGGAGACAACGAATTAGGACATTCACAGCTTGTTGAGGTATTTTTCCATCTAGGAACTTCCATGTTTTCTAAAGGAAGCCTCGGAAATGTAGGTGTATGAACGGAAAATGTTTTATTCTTCCTCAGTGATCTAGTCTTACTCTCATTCTGAAGGGAGTCAAAACCAAATGTTTCTTTCTCATCATTGTATAAACTGCAAAACGAGCATTCAAGACTTGAATTAAAGCCATCGTCTTTGATAAGTTTTTCATTCATTTGAATATTTTTGCAAAGTGGAGATATTGGTTGTTGCAATAAATATTTTCTGCTGTGATGCGATTCGTCAGAACTTGGGGAATTTATATTGTCTAACCAATTAAAGACTTCCATGGATCTTTCATTTTTTAAAGATTTCGGTGAAGTATGTTGTAAGCTTGAATTGTAGCTGAAGGATCTACGGTATCGGCCTCTGTCTGCTAAATTTATTTTACAGTGATTGTTTTCCGAAGAACAGTGTTCCTCAATATTTTCTGTTGTACGGAGGTTGCCATCTACATGAGAGAATTTAGAAGATTTTTCTGAATAAGGTGATGACCGTCTTTTCTGAGTGATAACTTTGTTAAAAGCACTGCTCGCAGAACCGATACTAATTTTGCTGACTCTCTCTGCATTCAAACACGATTGCATTCTTTCAGGAAATATCAACCCTTGTGCTGGTTCATCCGAGTCTTTTGACTCATAGTATGTCGAATCGTCTTCACTTTCAGAGGAATCTGTTTCCCTGTCATTACTGAGATATCTTGGAGACGCAGAAGGTGTGTAAAATTCGTTTGGTGAGTCTCCAGGGTTTAGTAAATAATTAGGCTGAATGTTCTCAACCGGTGTTGTACTGGTTGTATCACTTGAGGAGCTACTGTTTGTATATGTTGTGTCAGTTGATGTATTTATGCCAGGCGAACCGTCTACTACTATACTTTCTGATGAAGGATTTGAAGCTACTGATATTGATGCAAGACCACCTTGTGATGTCACTGAATTGGTATCTGCAAAGAGATGTGATGAATCACTGGATACGTCTTTGTCAGTATTGTTAACATCTGTGGAGCTCTTCGAAATATCACATATATCGTTATTTTCTTTGATTTTATTCGGCAATACAGTTCTGCGAATCACTCGTAATTTCTTCACTTTCACTTGCCTATTATTGGCCCAAAGAGCGGGTGTATCAATAGAAAGACTTTTCAGAAGCAATGCTTTTGAATTTGGATTAGATGAAATAGGATGGCTAACTATCACTCGAAACGGACTCCCATCGATATCAGTATCATGACGCTGAACACTTATATAGTGGACACCCGTTTTACGAGGTATATAACTAACCAAAGATGTACCGTTCATCGACAGTTTGTAATCGTAAGGAATTATTTCTAAGCCATTATTATCTATCTCAAATATTCCATCACTGTGATAATCAAGAATGGGATTACTAAATGACAATGTCTTAGTTTCTTGACGATTCAGATCAGTCTGTAGGTCAGTAATGGTTGATCTGAGCAATTTCTGAGGAAAACTATCTGAGGCATTCGGCCCAAGGATATTAATTTTCAAATACGTTGGAAATTTCTGCAGGCTTGAAATAGTAAACTGAGATTTTCTTCCGACCGTTGCATGTTTGTAACCAGAACCACTGATAACTAATGAGCTGCTAGAGAGATCGGTGGGATTTTCCGGGATGTCATTGCAATCATTAAAACTTATCCATTTTTGTTGCTGTGCTGTAAGTTTAATCATGTAAGCTAATCGAAATATTTTGTTCGCAGTGCTGTCATTGTTTGCTATGGCGATTTCTTCCGGTGCAATCAACGACTAAAAAATATAAAGAAATCATCGTTTAAGAGATTTGTGAAAATCATACGTTTATTAGTATATTAAAAACATCTCTATATAATTACATAACAATATCCTAACTGTTACCGCCACACGGGCTTTTTCTGCTAGAATTTATGGTGGCGTAACGATCAATTTTAAGCGCTGATTTCTTGCCCACCTGAGCTCCTTCAGGAATATCACTAAAAATCGATCTACACCCACATCCACCACATCAAAATTATGATATTATCTATGGCATTGCCTGGTCCATAATTGAAAATGGAATACCGTACACAGAAACCAATTACCATGTAATTTATTCTGATGTGAGTCTCTTAGTATGAGAATAAAGACCGTCTCTTTAATCGCTTCTCTAGCGTAATCACATTTTGGTGCCACCAGTAGTTTTCTTATTACCATAAATCACTATGTTCTAACCGAACTAATTATGCCTTCCAATTTTGTTCTAAGACTCTTTCGCTATAATACTTCCTTCATAACGCTCGTATTTCTCTTACCGCTACATTTGGCGACATTTAGGTTTTTCACGTCTTTAGCATACCCACCAGCGTGTCTCTCTCTTCTTTTTCTCATACCAGCGCGCCATCACTTCATCTCCTCCTCCAGTTTTACTGATCAACGCGAAACGCACACTTTAAAATGTCCATAACTATGTCCTATTAGAGTCTTACTCAAGATTTTTATCTTTATTTTTTTATCACTTTCCTACCATTTTTGGTCAGATATGATTTATGATAATGCTAAGCATCTGTTATGTGTCTCTGAAATCGGCTGGCCTAATACATTTCTGTCTCACTGTTAATTTCTTCTTTGTTAGAAACCGGACCTCATTTGATCTAGTTTCCATAACAATTTTCTCTAACTTTATGGCCTGGCTTATTTCTTGCAGCTGTTAACTGACGATTTTGAATTGCTAAAATTACTAATTCTCCATTGAGACCCAATCCTTTCCTCTCCATGTCCTTTTTCTCCTTATCTCCTCATACTTCTTGCTATAACTCCTCTTCAACCATTCTTACATTTCTTCCTATTGAACGTGTGTGTGTGTGTGTGTGTGTGTGTGTGTGTGTGTGTGTGTGTGTGTGTGTGTGTGTGTGTGTGTGTGTGTGTATGTGTGTGTGTGTGTGTGTGTGTGTGTATGTGCGTGTGTGTGTATGTGTGTGTGCGTGCGTGTGTGTATAAAAATATTCTGTACTGTGCTATTTGTCAGCGGATACTATGACTGTGCCTTAAGGGTCTCTGAAATTTCGTATTAATCCATACGCTTGAAATACAATTGGACCTTATCAACATAATATGCATGCTTATGGCAGCGGTGACCGATTATCCGAAACAGCTGTAAAAAATTTGTAACATCACTTATTTGTACACGCAGCTTGCCGAGTGAATACGTTCCTTACACCCATTACTATTAGTTTGATTTTTCCGCACACATACATACATACACACACACACACACACACACACACATAGCCCCTGTGTGTAGCCCCTTGTGGGTAGTAAAGAAATAACATACACACACATACATGCATACAAGCATATATATTATATCTTATCATATTATATTATATATGAGTGAGTGCATTCAATTACTAACCAGTTGTCCGATATTGTCCTCAACTCCATATTACTCACCGTAGGTATATTTAAATGGTCGTTTGCCAACTGTAGTCCCAGACGACAGTTATTGACACGGTTGTGAGGCTGTAGGAAGGTAAAGTGTGGACATAAACCCGGGCAGACGGCGTTTAGAAGAGCGCATAGGACAATTCCATCGTTCCAGCTCGTGTGGAAATTGGTCACTTGAAATTGTGGAAGAACATTCGAGATCCAAATCAGTAGATTTACCTTTCGTTGCTTTTCTGCAACATATCGACAATGGTAAAATAATGTGAACACACGGGAAACAATGTACTAACAACAATAGCAACAGAAGCAAAAACTACTACTACTACTACTACTACTACTACTACTACTACTACTACTACTAATAATAATAATAATAATAGTGGGGGAGTATCATAGCCATGTGTTGAGAGAAATTCTTTGGGGTTTGAATAATTCACCTTTGGAAAGATGGGTGTTTTGCACAACATCCTTAAACAAACCTTATTCGGGACCTTTTGAGCGGGATAAGCTACTCGACCTGAAGAAAATTCTAACTGGGCCCCACCTGCAAGGTCATGCGCTGTTTATCTTGATATGAGATCACCATGTCGCGCACATATGGTTGTGATGCATGTACCTAGTGTACCCTTATCAGACGGGTAATCATGATGGGTATAATGGGCTTCGTATATTTTACCCCAGTGTCACTTTGATGGCATGCACTGCTCTCTCACTCAGTAATAATAACAATGATTTCTTTTATTTGCCATCATGGACAGTACAAAGGCAGACATAAAGAGTGGGGGTTTACATATAATGGCATGATGAAATGAAAAGTACACACGGTATATATTAGAAGGGAAGTATACATAGTATACGACACTAGAAGAAGAGGGGAAAAAGTGATAGTGACGGGGTCCCCTGATACAGGAGGACCTCGAGGGATACTCGAGGAACCCTACCATCCAAGATCACCCTGAATACTAAGGACGAGAGCCCTCTCCAACTCCACTCTTACCATTTTCGAAACTTTCACCCACCTTCTTATACATCCACTCGAGGACAGCACCTCCTTCTCCACCCTCACTTTCCGTTTCAAGTGAAACTTGAAAACGTCGATGAGGGTTGTACCAAAGAGGAAAATTTCTGTCCTCATTCCTTTCAGTCTCGTCCACCAGACAACCTCTTTCGCCACAACCACCAGACAAAGGAAAACTGCCTTGCCTGCCCTAGTAAAGGAGGGCGGCGGAGTAATCGTCATTATGGACTCGACTAACAGACAGATCCGTCCCACAGGCCACAGCAGCTGTTCGACATAG
>NC_068989.1:17187419-17190227 GCF_001194135.2 Octopus bimaculoides
CTGACGATATGTCCATCTCTGATCATGAGCAGAAGTAGTGGAGGAGCATCATAGCCATGTGTTGAGAGGAATTCTTTGGGGTTTGGAGTAATTCACCTTTGGAAACATGGGTGTTTTGCTCAACATCCTTAAACAAACCTTATTCAGGGACCTTTTGAGCGGTATGGGCTACTCGACCTGAAGAAAATTCTAACTGGGCCCCACCTGCGAAATCATGCGCTGTTTATCTTGATATGAGACCACTATGTTGCGCACATATGGTTGTGATGCACGTGCCTGGTGTACCCTTATCAGACGGGTAGTCATGATGGGTATATTGGGCTTTGTATATTTTACCCCAGTGTCACTTTGATGGCATACCCTGATCTCTCACTCAATAATAATAATATTAATAATAATAATAATAATAATAATAATAATAATAATAATAATAATAATAATAATAATGATAATAATAATAATAATAATAATAATAATAATGATAATAATAATAATAACAATAATAATAATAATAATAATAATGATGATAATAATAATAATAATAATAATAATAATAATAATAATAATAATAATAATGATAATAATAATAATAATAATAATAATAATAATAATAATAATAATAATAATAATAATAATTATAATAAAGTTTTGAGCACAAACCGTAGAGATTGGCGGAGTCGGAAACCTGCAAAATCCTGTAGGATTTTCAAATCCAAACAGGTCAAGTGCTAGAGGATAACAAACCGGACTTAGTGGTGGAAGACAAGGTGTACCAAATGTGTTATATAATTGATGCTGTGTAACCCTTTGAGCCACGAATAGTCAAGAAGGAAGGCAAGAAAACCGACAGTCCTCTTCAGTACGATATATCCCAGCTATGGAAAATGAAGGTGAAGGTAGTGCCAATTATTGTCGGGCCCTTGGGGACAACATCAGAAGGCATTAAGAGGAATATAAAGGGAATCGGAACGAAATAACCCGTAAAGCTGTTAGAAACGGTTTGCCTCCTTGGCACGTCTGAGATAATCAGAAAAGTATTAGATAGTTGGAAAGAACAGATAGCATGTTACTGTAGGCTGCAGGTAGCAAGCTCGCTAGGTATGCAAGACCCCAGAAGTTCCAACAAAAACTGGGTTAAAAAGAACAATAATAATAAAAAGTTTTTGATCTTGGAACAAGGCTAACATTTTAGATTGGTACTTGACTGGTACTTTATTTTATCAACCATGGAGCGATGAAAAGCAGATTCGACTATTATTATTCGACTATTATTATTCAACTCTGGCGTCTTAACGATTCTAATAATGACTTCGAACATCAATAGCATACACTAGTGAACGTTATTGGCACTCTTTATTGACACTGAAGTAATCAAATGTCAAACTGTACCATGCTTCTTAAAATGATTAGCAGTAATCCTCGTTGTTTATATGTGGCATATTTACTAGTAATATACTACGATTAAGTCCAAAACAACGATATTCTTATTCGGACAAAAATATTGAAATTTTATTTCAAATTCACTAGACAGCATGAATTACAAAGTTCGCCGAGAAAAAACCCACGACAAAACAGAGTCAATAATGAACGAAATATAAAGTTGTTAGACCTGCGAAAATTAACAGCTGGGTTTTTCTCCAATCTTTACCAAGAAAACTAAAGAAAATCATTATCAGAAGTTGTTACAGCAGCACTAGCTACAACAGCAACAACTCTGATGACTGAAGATACAAGAACAAAATATATTTCTTACCGGATGATAGAATGTCTTTGAGTAATTGGTGAAAGCTTGGTTGGTAAAGTTGGACACCAAGGCTGTTCTGAGCATTAAGATTTCTATATCTCTTCGTGAATATATAGAAAGGAGTAAAGCTGTGTAACCAGTAAAGTTGATTGTATATCTTGTACAACAAACAGTGAAGCAGTAACAGGATACATACCCGGGCTGTAGCTGCGGAATTCGTAAATATAATATATTTAAGTGAATAGGGTAAAACATGACCGTTGACCAAAATTACAATGTCTAATAGTCAAAAAGAGTCTGATAATGTTACACCTAGCTAAACATTTACATACATATATACATACATACAACAAGACATGCATGCACGTATCCATCCATCCATCCACCCATCCATCCATACAAGAAAATACCTTAAAGTAAAATGATTAACTAGAAATTTAAATCGAAGTCAATCAGCAGTCTATAGAGTCTATAAAGACATTAGGTGTCAACTATTTATCACAGCAACTCCTTCCCAGAAAGATGCAAAGTCATCCCGAAGGAAAATGTGGAGCGAAGTGAAGAAGTTAAATTAGGTAACAGTCTTTGTATTAAACCAGTCACAAACAGCATCGGCGGCGAGACCCTTGAGTCGGTGATTTAAAAACATCAAGACAAAAAAGCACAAGGAAGGTTTCAGTTGATCCAATCAACTGGAACAGCCTGCTTATGAAAATGACGTTCAAGTGGCTGAGCACTCCACAGACACGCCAATCCATGACGTACTTGTCAGAGAAATTCAGTGTGACACGGAATATAACTTTGAAATGCGGGTACTACTCATTTTTGCCAGTTGAGTGGACCGAAGCAATGTGAAATAAAGTGTCTTGCTGAAGGGCACAACGCAGCGCCAAGAATCTTGCCCACGACCATATGACCGTGAACCGAATACCATAAGCATTAAGCCACACGTCCCCACTATACATATATACATATATATATATATACATATATGTGTATATATATGTATATATATATGTGTGTGTGTATATATATATATATATATATATATATATATATATATA
>NC_068989.1:17190487-17195130 GCF_001194135.2 Octopus bimaculoides
ATGATGGTGGAAGATATCAACTCCTTACTTGTTTTTCTAAAATGCACCATAAATGTTTAATAATATTGAGATCTGGGGACTGTGGTGGCCAGATAAGATGTTCAACTTCACTAGAATGTTCCTCGTGCCATTCAGTAACAACTTTAGCTGTGTGAATTAATTGGTGCATTATCATCCTGAAAGATTGCGTATCCCTCCGGAAACAGTTCCGCAACCATAGGATGAATTTGATCAGATAAAATGCTTAAATAGTCTTAACTATTAATTCTGCCATGGAGGGGGACCATTGGGCTGGCAGATTTCCAAGATATAGCCCCCAGGTCATCACAGATTCTCCTCCATATTTAACAGTTGGAAGAAGGTAGCCTGGGTCAAATGCTTCTTATGGCTGTCTCCACACGTATACTCGGCCGGTGGTCGGAAATAAGGTAAAGGATGACTCGTTCGAGAAAATAATATTCTTCCACTGCTCTAGGGACCAATTCTGTAGGTTTTTATTCTACTCTAAACCCTTTGCAACGTATGTTCTTGAAAGTAGTTGTTCTGTGATTGCAACCCTTCCTCCCCGTGAAATCCGGCTTTGTGAAGCTCTCGGCGAACAGTTTTTGTGGAAACTCGGAGGTGGTTATTAAGCTCTGCAGTAATTTTGGGAGCAGTACTTTTGCGATCCTTTCTAACAATTCGCGTAAAAGTCCGACGGTCCCTATCTGAAAGGTTTGGTTTTCTTTCGGAGTTTTGTTTTGACGAGGAGGTTTTTCCCTCTTTCTCAAAGAATGTCATTACTTTCGAGACAGTACTTCTTGATACACCAAACATTTCGGCTGTTTCCGTTATGCTAGCGCCTGCCATACGAGCACCAACAATTTGACCTGTTTGAACGTCCGATAAATTAGTCATTTTAATGAATTTTAATTACCTTTTTCTGATGATATCTGAAAAGAAACAGCAATGTTAGCAAAACATATTAAGCAACACTAATAATAAATCAAAAAGCATAAAAATAAACAAGCTTTTGACGGTTTTATAGACATTTATGATGCTATGATGCTAGGTGTTTCCATTATTTTGTCCAACTCCTGTATATATACAAAGAGAGAGAGAGAAGAGAAGAGAAGAGAGAGAGAGAGAGAGAGAGAGAGAGAGAGAGAGAGAGAGAGAGAGAGAGAGAGAGAGAGAGAGAGAGAAATGGATAGATAGATAGATAGATAGATAGATAGATAGATAGATAGACAGATAGCAGGCGTAACTCATTTTCAGCTGATCTTGCCCATGCTCACTAGAAGCTGCCCACTCCGGGAGACAATCCCACAGCATTGTGATCGTAAGTTCAACGGCCTATAACTAAACTAGATGCATACATACATGCAGATAGACAGACGGGCGGACAGACAAATTAGTCAAGCTATGCTGGCAAACAATATACAATATTGACACACTCTAAGATAGATGTTTTATAGAAAATTATAAACAAATCTCTTTCAGGCATGTCACGTGTAGTTATTTGTCGGCTGATAGGTTGGTGAATGGAAGCGGATTAACAATATTGCGGCTATACACTTATATAATCTGGATAAGCTCCTTACACAGCCAGATGAATATGATTAATAATGCTTGCATTTACAATACACACAAATATATGCATATGTGTGTGTGTGTGTATGTGTGTGTGTGTGTGTGTGTGTGTATGTCGCCGTGTGTACTGACACGCACATATATCGATACACACACACACACACACACACACACACACACACACACACATGTATGTGTACATAAACACTCGCACGCACATACAGAGAAAGATAGCTAGATAAATAAAGATAGATAGCTAGATAGATAGATAGATATGTGTGGCGTATGTGTGTGTACGCGTGTGTATGTGTGTGTGTGTGTGTGTGTGTGTGTGTGTGTTTGTAGGTATGAGTGTGCACGCAGATTTTCCTTTAAGTATCCAAAAAAAGAAAAAAAAAAAATCCACACCACTCATATTCGCACATTAACATATTTCTCTTAAGCTAATAAGCATATATGAGTATTATTGCAACCACTCGCAAAGAGACGTTCGCATACATAAATACACGTATATAAATATTTATCTACGTACGCATGCATCCATCCATACATGCATACATACATACATGATAGCAATGTCGTCGTGTTCCAAGATCACAAGGAAGAGCGGCACATTCTCAGGGGACAATGCAAGCCGATCCTCGACGCATTTCTTTCTGCCCTCACTCAATAGTTTGAAAGAGGGAACCAGTCTGTGTAATCCGATCCCACTCTTTAGACCTGGAAGGGTAAGACAGCTGCGATGACCAACAAGCTGTAGGTCTTACCTTGGAGTACCTTCTCCAAGGTGAATTGCCTTACAGGATTGGAGAGCTCCTTCTTCTTTAGAAACGGAAGAAGGGTATCATAGAGTGCATCGGATCACCTGAAAGATTTACTGTTTCATTTGCCCTTAGCCTTGTCTTGTCTCAAGGCATTCACAAAGCAGCGAGGCTTTGTGCTTCGCATGTCTTCCATTGTTGGCACTTCGTCGCTTACGACGACGAGGGCTCCAGTTGATCCGATCAACGGAACAGCCTGCTCGTGAAATTAACGTGCAAGTGGCTGAGCACTCCACAGACACGTGTACCCTTAACGTAGTTCTCGGGGATATTCAGCGTGACACAGAGTGACAAGGCTGGCCCTTTGAAGTACAGACACAACAGAAATAGGAAGTAAAAGTGAGAGAAAGTTGTGGTGAAAGAGTACAGCAGGGTTTGCCACCATCCCCTGCCGGAGCCTCGTGGAGCTTTAAGTGTTATCGCTCAATAAACACTCACAACGCTCGGTCTGGGAATCGAAACCGCGATCCTATGACCGCGAGTCCGCTACCCTAACCACTGGGCCATTGCGCCTTCACCAGGTCTTCCATAACATACTAAGAAATCCATATCTGGCACCCTGTCAAATGTAAATACTCCGAGTAAGAGTTGGCCTGGGAGCAATAGTGGCTAAGAGGAAGTTCCATACTCTTCAAAATCCTGGAACTGCAGAAATAGTAACCCACAACAGAATGCATTTTAAATTCATTCCCATTATATACATTCAATCATACATGCATGCATCCATCCATCTATACATACATGATTCCATGTATATATCCATATATGCATGGATACATACATACATACATACGTTATTATCCTAAACAACGACAAAACCTTCCTTTGTGCATAGCATGCGAACTCCTTGTCAAAACTCCTTGCCAGTGTGCACCGTTGATCTCACTAAGAGCGTAGTTTCCTACCAAAACGCACTATCACGTCATAAGTAGACGGAGCTTTTTGCGCTACACACACACACACACACACACACACACATCAGGTTGAGTAAAAAGTAAGCAACGTTTTGACGAATTTGTACCGGATTTTTGCAGAGCTTTGAATTTTTTAAACATTTTTTAGCAATTGTCTGATTATACATAGACTTGCCGTAAAGCATCAATAAATTAACATTGATATTTTTTGCACCGTGGTTACAATCAACTGAAATGGAACTGTCAAGGCGCGATATTTGAGCAATTTTGCTATTCAATTTCAAAAAAGGACGTGAAGCAGTTGAAACTGTTTGCGATATCAACAAAACGTTTGGTGAGGAAATGACCAGTGAGTAGTCAGCTCGACAATGGTTTAAACGATTTCACAGTGGAGACCTGAGCCTTGAAGAGCGTAGTGGACGCCCATCTGTCATCGATGACGGTCAATTAAAGACGGTCATTGAGAAAGATCCACGTAAAACCACCCGAGAACTAACAAAAGAACTTCAAGTTAACCAGAAAACTGCCTGCAACCATTTGCATGCTATCGGAAATTCAAAAGAGCTCGACGATTTAACGAAAATCAGAAAATGCGCAGATATGAAATTGACTCGTCGCTTCTTCTCCGTAACCAGACCGATCTCGACCGTATTGTAACTTGCGATGAAAAGTGGATTCTGTACCATAATAAAAAACGTTTTTTTTTTTTTTTGAAGCGGTTGGACCAAAATGAAGCACCGAAAACCTTCCCTAAATCCGAGCTCTTCAAATAGAAGGTTATGGTGACTGTTTGGTGGTATGCTGCCGGACTTCTCCACTATAACTTCTTAAAACCAGGAAAAACCATTACTGCAGAAACATATTACCATGAAATTGCTAAAATGGACGAAAAACTGCTACTCCTCGTCCCAGACTGGTCAACAGAAGAAGGCCAATCATTCGTCATTACAATGCCTGACCACACGTTTCACTAATGACGCTCCAGAAGTTGAGGGAACTTGGCCACGAAGTTCTTCCCCACCCAGCTTATTCCTCAGACCTTTCTCCTACCAACTGCCATTTTTTTCAAGCACCTTGATGGTTTCCTGCGAGAGAAGAATTTCAAAAATCAAACCGATGCTGAAGGTGCGTTCAAAGAGTTAATCAGCTCCAGAACTCTTTTATGTTACCGGAATAAACAAACTTGTATCTCGTTGACAAAAATGTGTTGATTGTAATGGTACTTATCTGGATGAATAAAATTTCAGCATTGTTGAGATGTATTGTGATCAATTTCATTTTCCAAAACGTTGCTCACTTTTTTACTCAGCCTGATATATATATATATATATATATA
>NC_068989.1:17195912-17202285 GCF_001194135.2 Octopus bimaculoides
TATTGTATAGTAATGCCCTTATATAAATATAAATATATATTTCGGGAATAAATGATGGATTTTTTTCCCTTATGAGGTTTTTTTCACGCTAGCTACTTGATAAATTCTTGTAAAAGAATTCGTCCTATTATTGAATTTAAATTTATATATATATATATATATATATATAGGGAAAATTCACACAAAAAAACAAAAACAAACGACGATGGCAGGTGGTATAGAAAACAAACAGATGTATTAGTATAACGCTCGGGAATTGAAAAAGTCTTTAATGTTTCGAGCCTACGCTCTTCCACAGAAAGGAACACAGAAAGAAACAAGGGGAGAAAAAAATGTGTGCAATGGTTAGCGATCTATCATGATGTATGTATGTATGTATTCTGTGTGTGTGTGTATTGCATGCATACATACATACACACACATACATACATTTGTTTTGGGACAAAATAGAAACATCATGTTAAATTGACGTTTTACACGGGGTTGGTCCATCTTTGGCATGATTCACTCTTGTAATACGTCGAGGAATTGATTCGTACATGTTCTGAACGGTTGTTAGCGGAATGTTTAGTAATTATTCATATAAAATCTGCTTTAGATCTTTCTACGACGATGGCGGAAGGAAGCGGCTCCTCACTCATTGCTGTTCGTCACACCTTTATTCATCACATGTCCGTTGACCATATATCTGTTGACCATATATCTGTTGACCGCATCTTATGCTGGTCGCTTATCACTTTTGTCTACTTTTATAGGTCACTCACCGAATTCAAATTTCCATCCATATTCAACTAATTAATCACGTGTTACATCATGTACCGAATAGTTACCCAGTCACTGCAGTCTTCTCACAGTTAATAGCTTTCTCTCCACCCTCTCTCTCTCTCTCTCTCTCTCTTTTCTTTACCCCCCACCCTTCTCTCTGTCTCACTGCTATCAATCAGTCCATTCAGTATCCTTTGGAAACATGTTATATCTCTCGCTCTCACGAACAGTTCTGCTTGAAACCTCAGACTTTTCATATTGCTTACGGCAAACCAGATTATCCATTCCTGAACACTTTATACTCACTGACTGCCGATGCAAATCATTAATAACTTATTCCAATCTTACTGTTTACTTTAATAACTAGAGCTGTTGTTGTTGCTAATGGTGTTGTTGTTATTGTTATTAATGTTGTTATTATTGTTATATTTCTTGCTGGTGCCATTGCAATGACTATCCAACCCAGATTAATTCTTCTAAATGAGAAGCTTAAGTGAAAGTAATCTTCTAGTTTGTTCCTTTTGTGCTAAGAATGACTCTGCTGTCTTTGAAATCCCATCAACTGGTACAAATTATGAGAGGTAATGTCAAAACGAAAGACAAACAAGGAAATGACATTTTTTGTTAGATAGTTCAATTGTACTGCCTCCAGAATAATATATTTTTCTTTGATAATCTCCTTCCGAAAAATCTTATAATCGTTACAATGAGATTAGACTAATCTGGCTTAATCGTTAGAGTGACGGTCAAAATGCCTTACCGTATTCGTTGTTACTGCTTACGTTCTGAGTTCGAATCCTGCCAAGATCAACATTGACTTTCCTCCTTTTGAGGGTCAATAGTAATAAAGTGTCAATCGAGTACTAGATATCAGTATAACCAACTAACCTCGCCGTATTTCTGATCTTGTGCTTCAATAAAGAAATCATTATAAAGAGTAGTCGACTGAACTGGCAGAATCGTTTGAATGTCGGACAAAATCCCTTGGCGGTATTTGTTCGAGCTCTTTTCTTTATGTCTTCAATTCTCGCAAACGTCACATTCAACCTTTCGGGATCGATAAAATAAAGTACCAGTCAAGTGCTGGGGTCGAAATATCGATTAACGCCTACGCTCAAAATTGCTAGCCCTGTGCCTAAATTATTATTACCATCATCATTATCATTGTCCTTGTTGTTGTTGTTGTTGTTGTTGTTATTATTATTATTATTATTATTATTAAGTGAGAGAGCAGTGCATGCCATCAAAGTGACACTGGATAAAATATACGAAGCCCAATATACCCATCATGACTACCCGTCTGATAAGGATACACCAGGCACATGCATCACAACCATATGTGCGCGACATGGTGATCTCATATCAAGATAAACAGTGCACGACCTTGCAGGTGGGGCCCAGTTAGAATTTTCTTCAGGTCGGGTAGCCCATCCCACAAAGTTATTCTGCAAACTCACATCATCCCGTATTATCTCCACCACCGCTCTGATCATCCACATCATACAAGACGCATTTGCGCAGACGTTGGGGATTATTGGAAACATGCAAATACTTTTGTGCGCCGTTATGTAAAGTGCGGTTATAGTGAATCAAGATTAAAGGAAATAGCAAATGACATAGCTGAAATTAAAAGTGATAATCTCAATAATCTTTCAAATCCCAAGAATCTTTCTTTTCTGATACTTTTCTGCGTCTCTCAATTCCAATATCTTTCAATGCCCTTGTTACCATTTTGGATGTTGTATCAATTGTACCAATTGTCCACAAGAATAAGTGTCAACTTTGTTTCATAATCTCTTCATCTCTCTGGCTAGGTCATGGTATTACTCTTTTTTGCGCTGTCTTACTTCATTCGAGTTAAGGACAATCTTCTTGGGTGGTAAGCCGATGGTCAGTTTTGAATGTGTACAGCAGCGGAGGCGGCGCCTTTTGACCAGTCGTCACTCATGCCATGGAAAGTGTAAGACGATTGGATTTCTTCAGACATCTGGAAGTGTTACGCTATTTAGTGTTATTGGTTGACTGGGGCGGTATTTTAGCGGTATTGTGTGTAACTGGAAAATAAGAGAAGTGGATGTAAATACTTGAGCCATTTCCATTTGAATTTCCCGAATGTTCTAGCGTAAAGAAAAGTGACCGCATCACGTTTTCCAGATAGTATATAGATAATTTATTGGGTCAGTAGACAAGGACAGTGCAGAAAGTTCATAACTTCAAACTGTCGCTACACAGACAACAAATTTGTGATCTACATGATCGTTCTGGCTTGTGCCTGTAGACCGGGGCCAGGCTACTGGAACTTACCGCTTCCGGTGCAGAAAACCTACTGAGTCTGGATTAACGATTTCCTTAAACAGCGGTTGAATGGGGAAGTTATCAGCAACTGATGGTGGAGCACACTGAAAAAGGCTCTTAGAGCAGATGCGTTAAGTTTTAGTAAAGAAATACCAATAGAAAAATAGGTTAGAGAGTGAATTAAAGAAAATTGGAAGACGCAATTAGGAACGTGTCGCGACCGAAATGATGTTGTTGAGAATGACCGTCGACTTAGAGGCAAAAAAATGCCACCAACCGGTTCTGTCAAACTGTACGTTTAGTTACGAAACCGTCTTCCAGGTACACGTCAGGTGTTCCAGTACAGCTAATCTATGGAGTTTTCTCTTGTTGTCAGATAGCTAAACCGAAAGAGGTTGTATTGTGAACGAGGTTGAAAGGATCTAAGACGGACACTTTTCTCTTTGGTCAAGCGCTCCTCAACATTTTCAAGTTTCATCGAGAAAGGAAAGTGAGAATGGAGGGGGAAGGTTTGCCCCAATTAAATTATATGAACTGTGGGTGATGCTAGCAAAGATGGCCAGAGTAAACAGGCCTACTATGTGCATAGACCCGTAGATTAAAGGATGGCGACTGAAAGAGGGCAACTGCTCTCGTGGTCAGGGTGATCCAGATTTCGTGAGGTTTTCTTCGAATGGCCTCCGGTAGCGTCCGACTATTGCGGAACTTTGTTTCAGCTGAACTTTTCTTGTTATTTATTTTCGTTCTTGTTATTTTTTTTAGACCTAAATCCCATCTAACATATTTATCCTTTGTCCTTTGTTCTTTTATTCTGTCTTTGTACTATATCCTGTTTTCTCCGATCCATTCTGGTTTAGAAATAAATTCTCCTCCTCTTCCTCGTCATCATCATCATCATCATCATCATCATCATCATCATCATCATCATCATCATCATCACCATCATCAACAACATCATGAAAATAATGTAACCGCTCAAAGTTTTGACTCAAAACAAAATACTTTAGTTAATTACGGCGAACTCAGTATAGTCCCATGGTGTACCATCACGGTGGAATGCGCATAACTCTATACACCAGATCTCTGGAAATGTAGCGTTTCAGAGTGGACAAGTGTTTTTATCTCACTCTAAGTTGGTTGCTGGGATGTAGATAGTCTAGTCATGCAATTTCGATTGTGGTGTGTAGTGGTGGAAGCGATATTGTCTTGGCAAAAGTAACCCATGTCGACATAATGCTCACTGAAAAGACTGCGGAATTTCTACAGCCTGCAAATGACACCTTGAAATAGACGGAAAGTTCCTAGAAATAATAGTATCTTCTAAAACCAAGAGGTGAAATAATCGCATAATTTTCCGCTTCCTGGTTCTTTTCACCTCCAGAGTGAATGGGAATCTCACTATATATATATATATGTGTGTGTGTGTTTGTCCCCCAAGCATTGCTTGACAACCGGTGCTGGTGTGTTTATGTCTCCGTCACTTAGCGGTTCGGCAAAAGAGACCGATAGAATAAGTACTAGGCTTACAAAGAATAAGTCCCGGGGTCGATTTGCTTCTTTCCTCTCCACGATACCAGACGAACCAATGGCTCGTAATGAGACGCAGTTTAGGGCAGCTGTGTCAAATTCTCTTATACACCAGATGTGCCATCAAAACTCTTGATTGGACCATGTCAGGTGGGGGAGAAGAGCCATGCAAGGAACGTGAAAATCACGGTGGTGCACCAGCATGACCGCAGCCACTTGGCTGAAACATAAATAAATAAATTAAAAAAAAAATATATATATATGCGCACTAATATATTCATGTATGTATGTACGTGTGGTGTATATGTATGTATACGAAGAAAACACACACACACACACACACACACACACACACACACACACACAAATACACACACACATTGAGACCGAAACTGAGATTGAGAAAGAGAGATTTATGCAGACAGAGACACATACACATCAGGCGTCCACTTACATATACGATAGAGAGATAAAGAAAGGAGAGGAATTGGGAAGATGGAAAGATAAAGAATCTTAAAATATGAAGAAAGCAAGAAAGAATGAGTGCTTAAGGACTACAGAGAGAGATAGTGAGAATATGAGAAAGAGATAGATATAGAGAAAGATAGCTGGCTGGCTTATTAGATAGATAGATAGATAGATAGAGAGAGAGAGATAGAGAGAGAATGAAGAAATCTTTAAGCAAATATTTAGTCTTCTGAGGTTCACGGTCTTACTTTCTGATCGATTCTCTTGTTGTAGTCATGGCAACATTAGATGCCACGTAATCATTTCACTGATTTCAATTTGATTAACATTAATTCTGCATGACAGACGTAGGACAACAAAAGCTGTTGTTCCTGTCATCTTTCTGTAACTAACTGCTTGTGCTTATCACCTGTTTTATAACCTACGCACGACCAGATGTTTACTTCTTTATTTCTTTATATACTCTTTTACTCTTTTATTTGTTTCAGTCATTTGACTGCGGCCATGCTGGGGCACCGCCTTTAGTCGAGCAAATCGACCCCGGGACTTATTCTTTGTAAGCTTAGTACTTATTCTATCGGTCTCTTTTGCCGAACCGCTAGGTGACGGAGACATAAACACACCAGCACCGGTTGTCAAGCAATGCTTGGGGGACAAACACACACACACACAAACACACACACATATACATATATATATATATATATACATATATACGACGGGCTTCTTTCAGTTTCCGTCTACCAAATCCACTCACAAGGCTTTGGTCGGCCCGAGGCTATAGTAGAAGACACTTGCCCAAGGTGCCACGCAGTGGGACTGAACCCGGAACCATGTGGTTGATAAGCAAGCTACTTACCACACAGCCACTCCTAGATTTACTAAACTTGCGGCAGACAAATTGATCTTTATCTGTATTCAGGATACTGTCGACTGGGTGGAATATGCTATCAATATTGTTTCTTTTACTTTAGGATTTTTTATCAGTTTAATGTTTCTACAGCCCTCTCTAATTCAATCCAATCCTGTCTTTCCCAACCACAAGCAAAATATAGTAAATGAAATAAATAACAAAAAAAAAAAACATGTAATAAGTTAATTAAGCCATCCTTTAATGTCATGCGATGGTTAGGCCCCAAATACTTATACTATCGCGATACTAATTATTTTTTATAGCAAATATTAGGTAATCAAGAATATTGTTAATGAATAAATAAAAACAGGCTGAAATCACCTTCAGGAAAATACATGTGCAACCCGTTACAAAAATGTAAATGGTCGCGCATGTATTTTCTATTCAAGGTTGTGAATGTGAAAT
>NC_068989.1:17202482-17208333 GCF_001194135.2 Octopus bimaculoides
GGGGCTGGTCATATGAAAGGACGAGCCTATATGAGCAGAAGACTATGCATGGATATGTTAGTAGAAAGTTCCGAGATGATAGTAACATCGATTACCAAAGCAGTTTATCGTGGACCAATAGCCGGATTACTACCTCCCACTTTGAAGGGTGTACGTTTGCAATCCAGGAACAGTGTGTCACTGGTGCTTAATTTATCGACCTCGAAAGGATGGAAGGCAAAGTCGGCGGAATTTGAACTCAGAACGCAGTGGCAGATGAAATACGATCAAGTATTTCACCCGGCATGCTAACGATTCTGCCAGCTCACCGCCTTGTTTCAAATTTACTTATAATGAAATAGTTTTTGATGAACTCATGGACAAATGGAGCTTAATATTATTTTTATTCTATTGTCGTATACCAGCGTTCTGTTGTTAATTCCATTCATCATCATTGTTGTCGTTAGATTTAAATATATTTGTGTATCATTGTTCAGTTTTATTTCAAGATTTCTTGCCAATAGAGAAAGATCCGGTTTCTAACATAGATTCAAGGCCCCTTCATTGGAATTTCAACATCAACAACAGGGTATTTTTGTATGTATGTATGTATATGTGCAGATTTGTATGTTTTGCTTTATGCATGCATTCTCATGCATATAGTTGCATATCTAGACATGCTCATATATATTTAAATGATAAACTTCTGGAAAGTTTTATGGATTTTTACAGTTCCAGTGATGGATTGGATCTGTAGTTTTCGAATTAGCTTTCCCCTTTGTGGCTTTCAGAAGCCTAATTTCTCAAGATTGGTATTTAGGCAGTGTGTTACATATCCCAGGGCTACAATAATTACAGGTGTAAATATGAACTTGTAATCTGGATAGAGTAACTGCAGATTTCTTAACAGTTCAGCGTAGGTGTTCTCTTTTTCACTAATCTCCAGCTTCATATTAACATTCTTCTTCTTCTTCTTCTTCTTCTTCTTCTTCTTCTTCTTCTTCTTCTTCTTCTTCTTCTTCTTCTTCTTCTTCTTCTTCTTCTTCTTCTTCTTCTTCTTCTTCTTCTTCTTCTTTTCTCTCTCTCTCTCTCTCTCTTTCTCTCTTTCTTCCTCACCCTTGTTCAGTTGTACCAGTAATTCACAAAGTCTAGTCTTGTCACATTATATCACACTCTCACGACATGAAAATATATCAGTTTCTGTAAAATATTCAGATGCTTACACGCTATTGTTACGAGCAGGGAAATTCAATATTCATCGCCGCAACCGACAGAGAACTTTACTCCACGTATTTGTCAATGGCAGGCCTATGAATACAAAATCTTGTCAATCCATCACCCAACATAACTCATATACGCCGATGCAGATACCTCTACATATCTGTGAACTATAAAACCTGTATTTGACTAGCGAATGTATTTATTGAGAATATCATCATGTTAAACCAGCCCTCAAATTCAGGGATAAAATAAAAAGATATCTGTTGAAAATTCATTGAGTTAAAGAGGAACCAACAGAATTCTACATTGAATTTTGAATGGTTTTTAATCGAGATTCAAAGCCTATCGAATACGCCATATGACTCCCAAACAGCTTATGTTCCTGACACCATCATATTGAGCAATATTATCAGAAGGTGTTGCAATTACGATGATATTTGGCCACCAACTGATGAGAGGTTGAAAATGCCTGTGTCCATTGAATTTATATATATATATATATATATATATGAGTGGGTATGAATGTATGTATATGTATTATATATATTAGACAACCTGATGACGATCAGTAAGCCGAAACTTCGTAGTAATTGCCAACGTTTCCTAGTAGTAATTTATAAATATATATAAATCTATATTTCAGTTAACTTTCATTGTAGCTTTGAGATAGTTTTGATAATTTCGACAGTGTCACTATAGGATTTTCATAGTTTGAACATCGTTTCAACATCATTTTAACAGAATTTCAATATAATTTCAACACAATTTCAATTTCCTTTCGATAAAGTATTAATATATTTCCAACACAGTAATACTATAGAACGAACATAGAAAATACCTCTAAAGTTACCTCTGAGCCACCTGTTCGTGTTAGACCGGGCGACAAATTAAAGCTATCAACTAAGAACAATCCATCCGTCCCATCAATTTTCCAGACAAATCTTGAGTCATCATGGAGCTATCTTGAAATATGTTTGAAACATCTACCACTTGAATGCGAAGAAAATTTTCATTCAAATTTTCATTCAAACCTATAGCTTTAATAGTCCCAACATATATTTAATATAATTTCAACATTGATAGGCCACAGTTTCAAAATAAATTCTATATAGTTCCCACATTGCTACACTGTAGTTTCAGCAGTGCTACAATACAGATTCGACATAATTGCTGTATTATTTCAGAATTGCTACAGTATAGTTTCCGTATTGTTACAACGTAGTTTCTGTATTGTTACAGAATAGTTTAACTTCATTGTTATTTAGTTGTAACATCACTACCATATGATATTAATATAATTGCTGTATACTTTTAACACTGCTTATAGTTTCCACATTGTTACAAGATAATTGCAACATTATTACATTATAATTCCCTACAGTATTTCAACATACTTTAACATAATTGCCATATAGATTCAATATAGTTGCAACATTGTAACAAAATAGTTTCAATGCTGTTACAATATAGCTTCAATATTGTTACAATATAGTTCCAACATTGTTACAATGAAGTTTTAACATAATTGCTATATCGTTTGAACATTGTTACAAAATATTTTCAACGTTCTCAATTCAAACCTTCAGAGTCAGCAAAAGATTTAGCATTTCATTGCAAAAGAAAATACCCAGAAAGACAATCCGTTGAAATTTAAGAATAATATCATTTAAACAGAAAAGAATATGCTGTTTTTGCTAGAATGAAATTCTTAGTTCTTTCTGGCAGAAATTTGTGTAAAATGTATTTATTTCTTACATATGTAAAGAATGAACTTCACTAGAATGGAAACTGATATAAAACAGAAAAAACTTTGTATGTAAATTAATTATCTTTTCAAATATTGTTAAATTTATATTGGCAATATTATTACGGGTACTATTATTGCTAGAAATATTGTCAATATTATGACACGTGATATGTATGTATGTATGTATGTATGTATGTATGTATGCGTGCATGCATGTATGTATATATGTAAATATTTGTGCATGCATACGTATATACATACATACATACATACATACATACGTACATAATTGTTCGCAAAATGTCTCGTAAAATATCTTCTAGACTGCAAAAAGCACGTTTAGATAGCTTCTAAGAGTTAAAGTGTCGTGTCTACCGTATATAGGACGGTCGTGATAATCTACAACAACAGGGAAAAGCTGATAATTTTCAACCGTCAAATTAGAAGTGTTTATTTGTACAAGAAAGAAATGAATAAACTTCCAGCAGTTTGTCGAAACATTGAGCAATTTTAAAATAAGTCGTTTTTAAGAAGTTCAAATGAATAAACGAAAGAGAATTGGTCTTTATTTCAGGGGCAGAAAGAAAATCAGGATAGGCTGCCCTTAAATGTCTTTATGTACAAATATTAAACCTTAGTTGCTCTGAAAATACACCTGAAAGTAAAGATTTGGTATAAATTAGTAAATCAAGAGTGTTTGTTATACTTACATATCACCGAACAAAGTCGACTGCCAGTCGTCCATTTTAACCCTGGCCTCATAGCAATTGTTGTTCTCCTCAATTTATATATAGGACACTTTTACAGTTGTCCTATATTGAATAGTTCTTGTATTTTCCTTGTTGCCGTTGATTTTTTTTTTAATTCCTTTTTAGTTTTGCTTTTTTTTTTTTAGTTTTTAGTGATACATCCGTAATAATTGGCAGAAAATAGTATTGAGATGCAGAAGAAGAATTAAACACTATCAGTGTATATGTAACCCAATATCTATACTCTATTATTTACAGCTTTATTTGCTTCGAGATCCACCATTTCGAAAAAGAATATATATATATATATATATATATATAGTATGTGTGTGTGTGTGTGATGTATGTGTGTTTACTATTTATGTCTAAACAGTGAGAGAGAGTGAAAAGAGGGGAGGAGAAGAGAGAGAGAGAGAGAGAAGAGAAGAGCTAAACTACATAATATTGACCGATTTCTTATCATTGTCATTGTTATTATTTCACAGTATTTCCCTCCTTAGTATTTCGCATTTCTATTATTATCGGTTTTATTTCTTCTTTCTGTCTTCGATATTATCATAATTATAATCCATTGAGAATATTACATCCGTGAAATTCATTTATTGTAATAATACTGAGACTCCATCCTTTCAACTTTACAACAACTGTTCGTACAATACATCTGTCTTGTGAACATGCAGGACGTTATGACGATATCCATTATTGGTCTTTCATTAATACATGCTATGATTATATGACAGAAATATCAGTGGTCCAGTGGAAAAGGTATTAGCATTTTTCGTTTGTAAGCATTGTTAGTTCGTGTTTTGGGCGAAGGCATGCGCTGAATCCAGTGGTTCGAGAGCGATTTAAACATATTAATACAGTTCTCAATGTCTGGGATGATAGTTAGGGTGGTAAGGATAAAATCACGGAAAACCGTGTGAGATATAATTGGGTAGAACCAACTTCCACAGTGAAAGGCGTAGTTGTTTGGATGTTGATGTGTAATTTCAGTGTTCTAGAAATTAAGTTTGAATGCTTTGTTCTCACCAAAAAGAAAGAATAAGTGTGAATGGCTGAAAGTATGAAATTAATTTCCTACTTAGCTAATTACCAAGTGGTTTTTCTTTGGCTTTTTTTCTTCACTTTCTTTCCTGTCTATATTTTTAAAGATACAAATCACAGTAATTCTTTTACTACCTTCAGGTTAAATTGACATTTAGCACACATTACCTACCATCCTTGGACGAAATGTAAAATAAAGATGAAATATCCGAAAGATAAAACAAATGCTTCTTTAAAAGCAGTTTGAGTGTAGAACATATCTGAATATCAACTTGGGAAAGATGGTATATTAAAATTATATAATATATATGACACAACTCCGCTGATATGCAGAGACGTATGCAAGAGTCTAATTGTGTAACTGCAATGAAAAGTAAAAAACAAAAACACACAATGGAAAGTAAAAACAAACAAATAAAAGAAATAACTTCAAGAATAATCTCAGTTTTCCAACTGACTTTATCAACTACATAAGACCTTACTCTTTCTGTCATTTAGTATGCAGAACATTCACTTTGGACACTTTCACTCCACCATATTGTTTATATTCTGGTCCACACATTTCTACAGCATGTTATGTAGTAGTAGAAGAAGAAGAAGAAGAAGAAGAAGAAGAAGAAGAAGAAGAAGAAGAAGAAGAAGAAGAAGAAGAAAGGTGGTGAGCTAGCAGAATTGTTAGCGTGCACAGACGGTATGCTTAGCGGCATTTCAGCATTTCTTCCATCTTTATATCCTGAGTTCAAGTTGCGCTGTGGTTAACTTCGCTTTCCGTCCTTTCAAGGCTGACAAAATAAGTATCAGCTGAGCACTGGGGTTGATGCAATTGACAAACCCCATCTTGTGCCAACAGAGGAAATTCCACACCTTGTGCCAACAGAGGAAAAGTTTGTTACAGGAAGAACACACAATCAACTCATTAGCAACTAGATATCTTCTGCTAACTATAAAATAAATGTTGTTAATAATTTCTAATGCCTGATTCAAATAAATTGAAGTTCAACAATATTTACATAAACAAGAAATAAACAGCAATATGACAAAAGTAATTTTTTCCACTTGCAGTAATGACAGTTGAAGTTTGCCAAACTGACAAAGATATTTGTCTTAT
>NC_068989.1:17208433-17209042 GCF_001194135.2 Octopus bimaculoides
AAATATTCTGATATCTATGTATCTGATAAGCTACAAATTTTGATATTTTGATATGCTATCTATATATCGGATAAGCGATCCATACTGATATGCTGTATCTCATGCAGGATTAGATTTCTATACCCATATATTTCTTGTCACCGAAAATGGAATGTCGCTTTTGGTTTTTGTTCTTTAAAACCGTGCGTTTATAAATATCTAGAACTCCATAGATGTATATCTGTAGACGTGTGTGCATGTATAAATATATGTTCGTGTACAAATGTATAGTATTTATAAGAGTAAGGAGAAGGTGTCTGCAATTACTAAACATGTGTTTCATATATATTTGTAAGTAAGCTTATGTGTAACTTTTTTATGTACGTACAGTTGTTTAGTTGTACCACACCCCCTCTCTGTTTTTCTCTTCTCTTCCCTCTTCTGTGTGGCTTATATGTGTGTGTCTGTGTGTATGTGTGTGTGTATACACATGTGTGTACGTGTGTGTGTATGCTTATATTTCAAGATGTGTATGTCTATATCTGTCCAGGTATGTATGTGAGCATATATAACTGTATGAGTTTAGATTATTGCGTGTATATATATATATATATATATATATATATATAT
>NC_068989.1:17211528-17213365 GCF_001194135.2 Octopus bimaculoides
TATGTATGTATGTATGTATGTATGTATGTATGTATGTATGTATGTATGTATGCATGTATGTATGTATGCATGTATGTATGTATGTATGTATGTATGTATGTCATGATTGTATGTACGTATATACATAGATTTTCAAAAATCTATGTATATACAAAAATTTTCTTCTTTCTTTTTTCTTAAAGAAACACTAAAATCTTCTTCTCAAACATTCACCCATCACCTCACCACTTTCAAAAAGCTACAATCTCTCAATGTTTCACTTTTAGCTTCAGAAGTTTCTTCAGAAATAATGTCGTTTACCTGTTGTTTCTAGCATGTCGGGTTTTCTGGTGGTGGTCTGGTATTTTTTACGTCTGTTATTTTAGTACAATTCTACGCATGCGTGAAGCATCAGACGAAAGTGAAACATTGAGAGGTTTTAGTTTTTTGAAAGCGGGTAGGTGATGGGTAGACGAGTGGGGGAAAGGGACATCGAGTGTTTCTTTAAGAAAAATTTAATCTTTAAGCAAAAAAATATATATATATTTCCCAGATTCGTAACCTCTATATTTTTCTACGTGGATAAAAACAAAATTCAAAAGAAGTTACAAATTAAGAAATTGCGGTGGGGATGGGGAGAAATTTAAATTTTGAAAACGTGATTCCTGGGCAAAATCCTATTAACCACTTTTATACGATGAAACAATACATAGTTTGTGATCCTTTTTAAGAACAGAAAGCACTTTCATGCAAGTCCACGAAAATTGTACCTTCTTGTCCTTCACTTTTAAACAAACAATAACTTCCATTGCGTCAGCAATCCAGTTCTCTGTACCGATTGTGGTAAATATTACTCATACGAAAAGTTCCTGAAAAGTGAACAGCTCTGAAAAGTCCCTGGCTTTAAGGGTGTCACGAAAGGCCTGGTTGGAGGCCCAACCTCCTGGATTCTTTTACAGGAGGTTGGATATCAAGAGGATATCAGACAGGATATGAAGAGGTGATGCAGTACGACCGTTTCAAGCGGCTCCATTTAATTGAACAATGCAATCATTACATCAAATTAAATGCAGGGCTACCCTTAAATAAATAGAATGTTTTAATCAGTTGGACACATTAATATAATTTTACTCAAATTTTCTAATAGAACAAGAAGAGGGAGAAAGACCAGTAGTGTATTCTGAGTCACATTAGTAGCAATATGGACTTTCTCCCTCTTCCTGCTCTATTAGAGAATTTGAGTAAAATTATATTAATGTGTCCAACTGATTAAAAACTCCAATTTATTTAAGCAGCTGAGGATAGCCCTGCATTTAAACTGATGTAATGATTGCATTGTTCAATTAAATGGAGCCGCTTGAAACGGTCGCACTGCATCACCTCTTGATTTTATTTTGATTCTATGTATGAATGTATGTATGTATGTATGTATCTATCTATCTATCTATCTATCTATCTATCTATCTATCTATCTATCTATCTATCTGAGATAATGTGTGAATGTATTTATATTTGTATGTATGTATGTATGTAATACTTTATTATATTTTATGTCGTGTAATAACTAAGACTGTTTTGTAGTTTAAAGTTTAACACGAACAAGACGACAATAAAAATGTTCATCCAACGGCAATAAATTTGATGCGACAACGAAATAAATCTATGAAGGTCCTATATAAATATTGCTGACTTACTTCTGACAAATCCATTACATTTTATCGATATTTAACGCTATCTAATTTTTCCAAATTATTTTGCTGTTACATATTATGTGTATGTATGTATGTATGTATGTATGTATGTATGTATGTATGTATGTATGTATGTATGTCTTACATTTGCTATATATATATATATA
>NC_068989.1:17213462-17214286 GCF_001194135.2 Octopus bimaculoides
GTGTGTGTGTGTGTGTGTGTGTGTGTGTGTGTGTGATAAATGACCATGGGATTGGACCTAGAATGTTCCACTCCGAGGCACAGGTGAGGGTAAGGTTGTTTATGGAAGATCAGTAGTCTCCCATGCATACCAGCTTCCCCTCTCCATGCCACCGATGCTATCCAAGGGAAATGGAAAGGCCGATACAGCTTGGCACCAGCTTGAGGTCGTAACTCTTGACGTCGTAACTCTTGAGGTCGTAACTCTTGACGTCGTAACTCTTTGACGTCGTACAGCTTGACGTCGTAACTCATTTCTACAGATGAGTGAACTGGAGCAACGTGAAATAAAATGTTTTGGTCAAGAATACAACACACGGCGCGGTCCGGGATTCGAACTCACTACCTCATGATTGTGCACTGCAAGACGCCACATACATTTTATAGAGTACATTAAATGAAAACAACATACTATGCCCTGCACACACATCTTTTATAGAGTACTTTAAATTAAACAGCAGTAATGGATCAGTGGATAGAGCGTTGGGCCTACAATCATGAGGTAGTGAGTTAGATTCTCGGACCGGGCGGTGCGTTGTGTTCTTGAGCAAAACTCTTCTTTTCACGTTTCTCTGTGATCACCTCGACATTTGACGAGTGGGACATTGTGTACCTGTAGAGGCAATATGGATTTGATGGAGGGAATGAACTAATTTGCAGCATACACGTTTGATCATTATAAACAATCTGTGCAGGCTGGTCAGCAAGAAATTGCTGGACTCTCGTACGACACGAGAGTCCACGAGATTCTAGTAGCGTAGTTTTAACGAAAACCACCGATACTCT
>NC_068989.1:17214895-17215922 GCF_001194135.2 Octopus bimaculoides
GTGTGTGTGTGTGTGATCAGTATTCAAAGTGACCGGTACTTCGTCAGTTACGACGAAGAGTATTCCAGTTGATTCAATCAACGAAACAGTCTGCTCGTGAGACTGACGTGCAAGTGGTTGAGCACTGCACAGACACGCGTAGTTCTAAGGGAGATACAGAATGACACACCGTTGGCCCTTTGAAATAGAGGCACTACTCATTTTTATCAGCTGAGTGGAGTGGACTGGAGCAACGTGAAATAAAGTGTCTTGCTCAAGGACACAACGTGTCGCCGGGAATTGAACTCACGACCTTACGATCATGAACCGAATACCTTAACCCCTAGGTCAGGCAGGTATCTTCCTTTTACCTTTTATCTTTTACCTATTTCATTAATTAGACAACGGCCATGCTGGGGCACCGCCTTGAAGAATTTTTAGTCGAATGTATCGACTCCAGTATTTACATTTTATAGGTCTAGTAATTATTCTATCGGTCATTTTTGCCGAACCGCTAATTTACGGAGACGTAAACACACCAGCACCGGTTGTCAAGCGGTGGTGGGGAAACGAACACAGACACAAAGACACGCACACACATACACACACACACACACACACACGTACATATGTACGACGGGCTTCTTTCAGTTTCCGTCTACTAAATCCACTCAGAAGGCTTTGGTCGGCCCAAGGCTATAGCAGAAGACACTTTCCCAAGGTGCCACGCAGTGGGACTGAACCCGGGACCATGTGGTTAGGAAACAAGCTTCTTATGGTATATTCAAAGTATTCTATGAAATATGAGAATTGTCTAATACTCTTTACTCTTTTACTTTCTTCAGTCATTTGACTGTGGCCATGCTGGAGCACCGCCTTTAGTCGAGCAAATCGACCCAGGACTTATTCTTTGTGAGCCTAGTACTTATTCTATCGGTCTGTTTTGCCGAACCGCCAAGTTACGGGGACCTAAATACACCAGCATCGGTTGTCAAGCGATGTTGGGTGGGGGGACAAACACAGACACAGACACACACACACACACACA
>NC_068989.1:17216381-17217269 GCF_001194135.2 Octopus bimaculoides
CTCTATAAATTATGAGCTTCACACCATTATTATTTACATAGAAAACAATTATTAAGATAAAAGAAACATTATTTACGTTTATAAAATATGCAACAGGAAAAAAACATATAAACAAAGCAGTTTGACCGGCACCCGAATATTTTGATGTGGAATGAACAATAAGGGTGTTTCGATCAGTTGTTGATATTACCTTTGTTGTTGCAGCCACTTGTTGTTGTTGTTGTGGTTTTGTTGGTGGAGGTGGCGGTACTGGTGGTAAGGTGATGGTAGATTTGTTACAGCTTGTCCCGTGTCCGATTGCTGACAACAACACTGTGAGTAAAAAACCTGACTGACAATAATAGGCGAATCGTGGCCTCTAAGTGTATGATACAGCGCGGACGTGTATACTTGTATGTGTCAATATGTCTATGCGGTGTGTGTAGGTGTGTGTGTGTGTGTGTAGTACAGCTGTAGACACACCTTTACCTGAACTGGCTTATTAAGCCAATTAACTGACTGACTTATAACACATGACTGACACGCTGCTGGTGATGGCGGCGGTGATGGCGGCGGTGGTGGCGGTGGTGGTGATGGGAAGATGCTGCTGTAGTGAAGTTAGATAATGTAGCGGTGATGGCGGTGGTAGTGGAGTTGATGATGGTATATTATAATTATATATATTCTTCTCGTTGTTCTCGGTGGTGGCGGTGGTGGTGTTAAAATGATAGTTTAGTGAAATAGTATCGATAGTGAGAGCGTTAGGTCTGTGACCAGTTTATAGTAGTAGTAGTAGTTGTGTTAGTGGTGAGGAAAGGCATACATAAATAAATACGTACATACATACATGCATGCATACATACATACATACATACATATGCACACACACACACACACACACACACACAC
>NC_068989.1:17217458-17222088 GCF_001194135.2 Octopus bimaculoides
CTAATGTTGCTGTAATTTAGCCCCAGGAGACATCGTCTCCGGCTGGCTATACGACACGATCTGTGTCCTTACATTTTCGAACAGATCGTGTCGTATAGCCAGCTGGAGACGATGTCACCTGGGGCTAAATTACAGCAACATTAGTCCTAAACCAGGACTGCCATGTTATGTTGGCAAACAATCTTTACTACAAAGTAGTGTTGCCGAATATCTCACGTTGTAAGATTTAAAAATAGTAATTTTCTAATTCTATGTTTTGTTTGTTATGTTTGTTTTTTGCTGAAATCATGTTAGATCTTTCCCCAGTACTCATCCATACGAATGATTACGCCCTCCACATCTCCGTAACTTCATATATTTATGCTCCCAGGATTACTTTTTCTACGGATTTTATTGTAGAATGTTCGGGTTATGACATTATACTTTATACGTAGAAAATACTGGGATACAGTTTTGGAACAGCTGCTTGTGATGAGGACGATATCCTTAGTGTTAAATCTGAGAATATGAATCGGTTATTGCTTTTAGCCGGCTTACTGCATCCTTATCCCTTTTGAGAATCAATTATTTCTTTGTTTTGTTTTCTTTGCCTACGTATTTAAAAAAAAAAACATGTCTTTCAAAGTGAAAGATAATATCCTGGTTGTTACTATCACTTTGAATTTTCTGGGATTATAGCCATGCACGATATTCTGTTAATACTAATACAGATTTTCTTATGATAGCTTGTTACTGGAGAGCTGTTTAACTTCTCTGAGTATATATCTCTGGTCATCAGCCAGGTAATATTTTTGAAGCAGTTACTTTTAACTGCCTCCTAATGTCAGCCGCCTCCTGTTTGCAAAATTGATTCATCGCTCCACTTCGACACTTGGCGGTTAAGTAGACGTTACCGAAGGGATGTTATTCGACATTCGTGGAGACGCAATGGCCCAGGGGTTAGGGCAGCGGACTCGCGGTCATAGGATCGCGGTTTCGATTCCCAGACTGGGCGTTGTGAGTATTTATTGAGCGAAAATACCTAAAGCCCCACGAGGCTCCGGCAGGGGATGGTGGTGAACCCTGCTGTACTCTTTCACCACAACTTTCCCTCACTCATTCTTCCTGTTTCTGTTGTACCTGTATTTCAAAGAGCCATCCTTGTCATACTCTGTGTCACGCTGAATATCCCCGAGAACTACATTAAGGTTACATGTGTCTGTGGAGTGCTCAGCCACTTGCACGTTAATTTCACGAGCAAGCTGTTCCGTTGATGAGATCAACTGGAACCCTCGACGTCGAAAGAGACGGAGTGCCAACAACAACAATATTATTCGACATTCAAATCTTACTCAAATCGATGTTAAACAGCTACCACTTGTTTCCGTTTTAAGCAGAAGCAGTTCACATCACTGTAAATGCATTTAAGAAATTTCCATATTACTGTTTCAGTAGGAATTTCTTGTATAGATTAATAATTCGGGTATTAACATATAATAATATTCGGCACGAACCACATCTAACTTTCAGTTCAGGAGCCTAAAAGTTTTTATGAGCTCTGGTACAGAAAACATATTGAGGGCTATTGATTTTTTTGTATACAGACAGTTCTGATGACTATATATTCTTGAACCAGTTGAGCACTGGGGTCGATTTAATCGACTTACCCCGCCTCCGAAATAGCTGGCCTTCTGGCAAAATTTGAAACCCGTATATACTTTAACATGGTACTCTCGGCGTGTTCCTTGTTATAGATTCCACCATATTTTCATCTATGCCGTTTGTACCTCTGACATTCCTCATCCGATGGAGAAATAATCTGGCCATCGATAGTAATGCTGTTATAAGGGTTTGTAGCTCAGTCTCTACGTTCTGAGTTCAAATTCCGCCGGGGTCGATTTTTGCCTTTCATCCTTTCGGCCCTTTCGGGGTCGATAAAATATGTACCAGTTAGCTGGCCTTGTGCCAAAATTTGAAATCGATATTACTATCATTATGACTCTAGCAGAACGGAATCATTCAGACTGTATACCATTTATGCATGAGATTCTGGAATGCAATTGGCCGGTAGTTTTTCGGCGTGTGGTGTAAGTTTTCTTGCAATCAAAGCCAGCCAGCTAGGTGTGTTTAAAGTTCCACTGATAAAGGCTAATATGATACCTCCAACAGGTGAGATTTTTGTACATGTATCCAACTGTCAAGTTTCTTCCTGGTGCTTTCCTAAGCTGAAGTTTTGGTCCACCATTCATACTGTTTTATCTCTGTATTTATTTGATTTCTTTTGCTTAATACAGATTAACAATATTTCTTTCCACTGCCAGTCATTTATTGATTGTTTTCTCATATCATTGTAAACTGATTAGTCTCGATTCAATTCCTCGTTAATTATTTTCTTTCAGCTACAGTCTTATGATGCTGCAATTTTTCAATGACACTTTTTATCTCCTGTTTGACTGTGATTTATTTGTACTCAACTATTCTCTTTTTACTGTCTCCAAACATTGCTTCTCTTATTTCTCACTCTCTTCTTTTCTCTTCTTTATCACTTCTCTTCTTTTCTTTCGGTGGAGAATATAACTATTCATTTGTTTGCATATGCTTCATTTTTCCAAATCCATCATGGTACTTTTTGTATTGTTTTACCGTTCTTTAATTCTTCAGTGCCTTGAAAATAGTACGTTCCAGTTGTTGAGAGGTTATTTAAACATGCATTTATTTTCCAAAAAGAGTGGCCAATACTCTGTTTGCAGCTAGTAGTATATTTTTAACCATCGCTGCTGTTGTTAGATTTGTGGACATTTTACTAAGGGTGGTCAGCCTGAGTACGTAGTTGCAGAGCAGCAGTAGAGCAGTCAACCTAATTGATTGGTAGCATAGCAGCAACAGGAATTTGGTTGTTTTTGAAGACCTTTCTGATCTATATATGTTCTGCAATATATTGAGTTTCTGGAATGAAATCGCACACAGGATTTTTACTGAATAAAATTGTTGTTAGTTTCATATTCATTCATTCATTCGGTTCTCATTGTGCCTTGTGGCACTTTAGGACAGGGGTTTTCAAACTGTGGTCCTCGGACCACAGGGGGTCCGTGGACAGCAAATACTTTTTATGGGCAATTTGATTTTATATATGTTTTTTAATCGAAATCTTTTAATTGACAATAAACCTATTTTGTTAAATACTGTTAAATAAATAAATGTAAAAATATATGTTATTTTAAGCAAATATTTATGTATAAATTTCATAAGCGTTTATAAGGGGGTCCCTAAGGTAAAGCCTGAAATATAAAGGGGTTCGCAAGTCAAAAAGTTTGAAAACCCCTGCAAGATCATTCCACCTTCTAGCACTGAAAGCGTCCTTTACAGCTTGTTCCATTGTTAACCATCTGCTTTTAAGATCTTTTGTTGTTCTCCGCTACGTATCTTTTGCTCGGCCATGTCTTCTTTTATCTTGTGAAACCCATTGCAAAGCGATCTTCACAATTGAGTTTGGTTTATAGCGACAAACTCGGCCCAACCATTTCCATCCCTTTGCTTCAATAGTTTCTCCCAAGCCCGGGTGAAAAAGGAGGAGCGCTGGATATGGGGCTAACACCCCCATCCCATAAAAAAAAGTATCACAAGTTACAGAAACGATAACAAGAAATAACGATGTAATAATTGGTTTCATATCTTCTTGTCCCTGGTTCAGCCATGTTGTTTGTAGCAAATCCCTGCATGGTTAACTCATGTTTGAAGTAAATATGGCCACAATTTTTACGTTCGTGTACGAAAGTTTTCTTCAATGAATATAATCAGAAGAATAATCAGTTGTTTAGAAAGAAGAGTAGCTGTTGCAGTAAAGTTGGACATGGCATTTACCATAACTTCAACGAATAGTCTCATGATGAACTGCTAACATAATATGTATGTATGTATGTATGTATGTATGTATGTATGTATGTATGTATGTATGTATGTATGTATCATGTCTGACGGGCATGTTGAAGGGAGTGTGATTCAGCAGGAGGACTTAAACGACACGCAAAGGTACATAGAGTACAATTACAACAACAGCCAGCTATTGCCAGTAAAGGTTTTGGATGCCAACTCTGTGCAAGACATTGTAGATCTTTGGCTGGGCTAAAAAGTGACATACGATCACAGCACCGTTAAGTTAAGCTTCGTGCAATGGCCATACTCAATAACGAGAGGGAAGCCATCATCATGTATGTATGTGCGTAAATGTTAAGACTGTCATCTTGAAGCAACTTTAATAATAACAGCGGAATATTTCCTGATGAGGTGGGTGACTCTATACAAAGATTAAATTATGAAGTTTACAATAAGTAAATGTGTATATCTTGTACTTGTGTGTGCCACCATTTACAACTGAGTTATAGTAAGCATAGGCGCAGGAGTGGCTGTGTGGTAAGTAGCTTGCTTACCAACCACATGGTTCCGGGTTCAGTCCCACTGCGTGGCATCTTGGGCAAGTGTCTTCTACTATAGCCTCGGGCCGACCAAAGCCTTGTGAGTGGATTTGGTAGACGGAAACTGAAAGAAGCCCGTCGTATATATGTATATATATATGTGTGTGTGTGTGTGTGTGTGTTTGTGTGTCTGTGTTTGTTCCCCTAGCATTGTTTGACAACCGATGCTGGTGTGTTTA